>NW_022196896.1:131351101-131366318 GCF_008632895.1 Mastomys coucha | reverse complement strand
TGGGGCAGAAGATGGTCCTGGCTGTTAGCAGGGGTTAGGGCTGAGGATGGTCCTGGCTGTTAGCAGGGTCAGGTTGTCTCTCCACTCTGCTTTAACCCTTTTTTGTGCCTGCTCCATTTCCAGCTGCACAGAAGTGTTCCTCTAATGCCCAGGTATTTCAGTCATGAGGTGACCTGTAAAGAGATGGTATAGGGAGACCTGATAATGATTTTCAGACTGGGCAATTGGAGCCTTTAAAGAAGGAAAACCCTGCAGGGCAGTGGTGGCACACACCTTTAATCCCAGCACTTGGGAGGCAGAGACAGGCAGATTTCTGAGTTAAAGGCCAGCCTGGTCTACAGAGTGAGTTCCAGGACAGCCAGGGCTATATACAGAGAAACCCTGTCTCAATAATACAAAAAACAAAAACAAAAACAAAACAAACAAACAAAAAAGAACACCCTACTGTTTAACTTCCATAGAACACTTCTCGGGCTTTGAAACTTTCTTGTTAAAGAAGAAAGGAAAAGAAGTGGTTAAATATGGGCTTTGGGTTATTGCAATTCTGTTTTGGGAGCAGGATGTAACAAGAGACCTAAAGGTGAGACAATAGATTTGGGCAAAACAAGCAGATAGCCATAGCTTGGGGGTGATGAATCCTAGTTTGCATCTGATGGCCTCCTTCTCTTTCCCACATGCCTAATGGTTTTATGTAGCACATGATACCCATCACACTGATGGTAACTCCAAGGTTCCCAAAGGCCCAGACCTCGGCTGCCTTGAGAAACCCTGAAACTCTGAGGCAGCAGGAGGAATAATATCCCGTCTCCAAGACAGACACATACTTCATGATTGAGCCAGTCATTCCACAGACAGAATAAACCCACTGGGACAGGCACAGTGGTCTGATGTGGGGTCTCCCCACCCATTACGCTGCATGAAAACATTAAATGATTTAGACGCTTTATGCAGCATTAATGCTTTTCTAATGAAAACTAAAGAAATATTGTAATTAACATCCAGCTGGGAAAGGCTTGCATTGTGATGGCTGTTTGGTCCTATGCTTCCCCCAGGAGACTCTCTTGTTCATGTACAAGAAGGGATATTGCATCCCAAGTAACTTCGTTACTAATCCTGACAGTAACAACTAGATTAGAAGGTGAAGCTTCATTGTGGGAACAGGTTTTCAGGATACCTGAAGCTAACATGTTCCTTGCTATGAGAATCAGTCATAAGGGCTTTAGTTGGGAGCCCATCTCATGATGGGTGTCACTCTGAGCCTGAAATTGAGCATATAGAACTCTCCTCCCCCTCCCACCTGGAGGACGTGAGCACTTGTCCAAGCCAAAGCTGTTGAGTCACAGGAAGTTGGCTCATCAGGTCAGGCTCATCACTGGCGAAATCACTGAGCGTAATTCCAGGGGAGCAAGCGCTCGAAGCGTTGGAAGGCTGAGAGTGACTTGTCCGTCTTCTGATGGGATCTTTGGAGCGGGCCAAATATTATTTTCAGTGATGAGAAAGTTTGGCTCTTAACCACCTCGTACCATTTATTCCGGCCCCCTGGAGCCTGGTTAGCTCATTGCACTGTGAGCCTGTCTAACTTGCCTCTTTACTATTCAAACTCAAGTAAATCATAGGATTTCCACAGGAATAGAGCTTTGGCATTGGTGTGGCATTGTGTGAAACATTGATAGCAAATAGCAAATGAGTGTTATTTTAAATTCTGGACTTTCTTCCCTCTCCCAGCCTTCCCAAGCCCATAACAATGGGGAATTTATTCTTCATTCACTAAACATTTGGGGACGATTGGTAGGGAATCTGGCAAGGTCCAGGCGTGTTCATCATAAAATGTAATAAAAACCACAGCAAGGACCGGACATGAGGACACAGCATAGCCAGGGGATCCCAGATTTACTTGTAGCCTCGGTTTTAAAAGTAGTTTTTGTTTTTCAAGCATACCTTGAGGCTGGGAGATGGCTCAGTGGCTAAGGCAGCTTGCTGTGAAAGCCAGAGGACCTGAGTTGAGATCACCAGCAACCACATAGAAGTGTGAGCCAGCCTATCACCGCAGTATTGAGAGAACAGGGAGAGGTGGATCCTGGGGCATCACTGGCTGTCCACAGGATCTGAACTGTCAGGTTCAGGCTCAGTGAGAAAGCCTGTCTCAAAACATGGAAACTGAACAATGGAGGGAAATGTCCAGCATCCATGTCTGGCCTCCCTCCATGCATGTGTGCCTATACACGTGCATGGGTCCTCCATACATGTGTGCCCATGCATATGTGTGAGTAGCTACACACATATGTGCAGCAATAATGCCACATGATGGCTTACAGCTGTCCTTAGCTCCAGTCCAGGAGACTCCGTTCCCTGTTCTGAACCTCTGTGAGCACCAGGCATGCACACAGCGCATTTGTGTGCACGCAGACAAAACACTCATACATATAAAAATAAATAATCCTTTTAGAAGATTAAGAAGAGCAAATTAAAAGCCAAAATAAGCACAAAGTCTCTTCCCTTTCGAGCATGTCAGCTCAGTATCAGGCAGCGCCCTGCCCTCCACTCACTGTTCAAACAGAGACTCCCAGTAAAAGTACTTCTTGACCCTCAAGCTTTCTGACACGCCCATTTCCACAGAGGAAACGGCCACTTGAAGACAGGATGAGGCACCTTCATATTTCCATAGCTCTGGCAGTCTTAACACTTGAAGTAATTATAGTCACAGGATTGCTAGTGTCTGAATGTATGGGCTACACATTTGTTTAAACCAAAGAGAGAGACCTAAATGAGCCACAGACGAAAACAGGTTGGAAAGGAGTTCTAGTTGATTCTTTTGGCAAAAAACATGTTCCAGCCACTGACGGTGTACATGTGCCCTGTAAGCACCTGGAGGCAGGACAAGGGTCTTAACATTCCTTTAGCTGCCAGCAAAACATCATCTGCTTTGTACAAAAGGACTTCTGAAGAACCAGAGAGACCCATTCATCTCCAGAATTGCATGTGTCAATTAACACATCCCCCAGACACCACGCCCCCTTCACGCCTATAAACAACATCATGCCCTAAGCCTACCAGATTACACGGGACAGCAGCTACAAAGGCCCTTCTTCCCGCCCTGCACTAGCTCCTAGAAGCTTCTGGTCCCTGCTTAGCTAACTTATCCTTTCCTTTCCTTTGTTCTTCCCCACTGCTGTGGCTGACTGCGACTGCAGAGAGGAATTCACGAAATCCGAGAGATCAGGCAGTTTCACTTCACAGGCTGGCCAGACCACGGCGTCCCCTACCATGCCACTGGCCTGCTGGGATTTGTCCGGCAGGTCAAATCCAAGAGCCCACCCAACGCAGGCCCGCTGGTGGTACACTGCAGGTAAGGAGTGCTCCCCGGCGCTTCCTCACGGATGCACCGTGAATCGGTTCAGGGTACGGGGTTTCATGGAGATTCTAGAAAGGGCTCTAAAGGTGGATAGGGTTGAGGGTTAGGAAGCTGGAAGCTTTGCGGCCCTTCCCCTTGGCTGACAGACTCTTCTCTCCTGGCAGTGCTGGAGCAGGAAGGACAGGCTGCTTCATCGTCATCGATATCATGCTGGACATGGCAGAAAGGGAAGGAGTGGTGGACATCTACAACTGTGTCAGAGAGCTTCGATCCAGGAGAGTCAACATGGTGCAGACAGAGGTACTGGGCCTGGCCCTTCAGCCCAGGGCTGAGTCCCTGGTCTGTCCTGTGCAGACAGGCTGAGTCCCTGGTCTGTCCTGGACTACCTCCTTGCACAGAAGAATCATGCCAACCGTTCCTACCAAATTCCCTAGGAGAAAAGTTCTGCCCCTCCCAACTCGTGACTCCCCCCATGCTTCCCCGCCTTCCTTCCTCCTTCCTTCTTTCCTCTGCTCTTTCAAAAGCAAACAAAAAAGGACTTTCAAGTTACAGATTCTGGTGCCAAGAGTTTTCCGGGGACGGGGATCTGTAGCCATCAACCTACATTCGCGCAGTTGCCTGTGTGTGCCAAGGGACCCAGAAGCGCTTCTACATTAAGCATCCGAGCTTCCAACACTGTTCCTGTTCAGTCTGTCTTTTAAACTAGCTGAGAAGCAGAGCGAGACAGCTCCTGAGAATAGCAAGGTGCTGCCAGGCCACTTCAGGGTGGCTCCCCCATTCCACACCAGCCTTCTAGCCGGAAAAAGTTCTCCCCGCCGCCTGGCATCATGGGACTTTGCCCAATTTGTGGTGTTCTGTACCAATTAGTAATGCTTCAAGTTGAAATGAGAGGTATATCAAGAAGTTGACATGTCTAAAACTTATGTCCTGGACCTAGGGCCTGGAACCTAGGGCCCATGAGGACAGCTCCTGAAGCAGACTGAAGAACACATGAATAACCCTATGTGCAGGTTACACACAAAAGCTTACAAGCCTTGTGGGGGATTTAACAAGCATGAGAATGCAAGAAGTCAAAAGGGCTCCTTCAGTCTCTCTTCTCTTTAGACTAGGGGCATATTTCAAAACATAATGGTGATTATCTTTTTACATTTATTGCTTTAACAATGGATCAAGTATTGAAACAGCCATCTTCTCGCTTTATCTTCCTTTTCCCAGAATGTTATTTACAGAAATTAATGATAAGAAAGCCTTTAATATTTCATATAATTGAAGATCAATAATAAAGATGCTGAAACTTAATTAATTCTAGGGAGCGTCTCTGCCAAGTCACAATTAGAGGAATAATTTTTACACATGTTTATTGATGTGGTAATGGGGACCAAATCCAGGGGCTTGCACCTGGGAGACAAGCTGTCCACCATGGGGCTACACAAACAGCACTAGAGAACCCATCTTTTAACTATCGACTGACTGTACACACGTAGAGCTATATTCTAGACTTATTAGCACTTTGATAGTATCAGAACTAGAACCATTATTTAACAGTTCAAAATAACTTGTGCCGAACAGTTGCGACTGTCCCCTGGGCCATTTTTATATGGTAAACTTGATTAGGAAATTCTTCCAACATCAACCAAAATCATACTTACTCCTCATCTGAACTGGAGTTCCAAATTCATGGGACTGGAGTTAGAGAGGTATTTTGGCTACCACCCCACTTGCTCTAATTGGTCTGTGGAATATTCTTCATAAAGCTAGCCTTCATCCTCCTCCTAGTCTCAATCAGGCAGCATGCCAGCTGCCAGGAGCATGGCTCCGATGCTAGACAATGCAGTACCCTGGCACAAGGGCCTCCTAATGCTTGCTTCTCTGTTGTGGATGTGCTGCCCCTGTCAGCTTGGTGACAACACTATCCCCTCCTTCTCTAGCCCTCTGGGTTCACCTTCAGTTCTCCTCATCACTAACTCCATCTTGCCTCCTCAGGAGCAGTACGTCTTTATCCATGATGCTATCCTGGAAGCCTGTCTTTGTGGAGATACCTCCATCCCTGCCTCCCAAGTGAGGTCTCTGTATTATGACATGAACAAACTGGACCCACAGACAAACTCAAGCCAAATTAAAGAGGAGTTCCGGGTAAGCGGGGATCCAGGCAGGGCGGGGCAGGGAGACTGGTAGGCTATGACTTTCTTAGGAAAACTCCTGAAGTAAGCTCTTAGGACCTTGAACCAACACAGAGCTTCTCAACTTGGGTCTAGTGACATATGAGGCTGGATGACTTTCTGTGTAGCCAATAGGGTGTTTAGCATCCACCCTGGGCTCTGCTTTCGAAATCTCTGTAGCAGCACCAGGCCAAACACCTCCAGGGCCAGAGTTACTTGGCCTCATGTCACTAGTCTAACAGAGTCATTTGCATATCAGATAGCTCCCAACCAGTTCGAAGATCCAGGACACTTGGTTCATAATATAGCTAAGCATGGATGCAGTCCAGCAATGGACATGGCTCTGAGGGAAGCTTTGTATGCCTAAACCTTCATTTAGGTAAAAGTTACTTATGTTCAGGTTTTACCTAACCGTACCCAATTCTAGACCAAATACTCTGGCCTCCAAGATTTTCAGTAACCTGCTCTAGCCAGAATTAATGGTGCTATATGCTATGGATCTGCAAGGCCCTTCGCCTCTGCCTCTGGTCACTATGTGCTGTGTGCAGACAAAACCCAAGAAGGGAAAGAGAAAATGGAGTCCTGTAGAGTTCAGCCAGCGAAGCCTGAGACAGAGACCGTGGAATGGTTCTCTACCTCATGTGCTTTTTAAAGAATCAACTTGCCTGTAGATCCTTTCTGGACCATTTTATCAGCCCACAGGAGTCTCTCAGTTGTATCACATTTTTCAGTTGGCACCTTATAACCGCACGTGTTTATGGGGTACGATACAGTGTTTTCATACGTGTATTCATACTATCAAGTCATAGGGAAGCAAGAAATCATCCACCTGTGGTGACCTGACTGGAGCTGGGGGTTCCACCTTTCCCATTTATCCCACAGACTCTCAACATGGTGACCCCCACGCTGCGCGTGGAGGACTGCAGCATTGCACTCCTACCCCGGAACCATGAGAAAAACCGCTGCATGGACATCCTGCCTCCGGACCGCTGCCTGCCCTTCCTCATCACCATCGATGGAGAGAGCAGCAACTACATCAATGCAGCCCTGATGGACGTAAGCTACTCAGGAACCATGGGAAGGAAATAGAAAATCCTCCGAGACAGTGCCCCAAGGACACTAGGGATCCTTCTCTCGCTTATCTGCCCCCTTGGCCTTTCCAGAGGCAAGATATCACATCCAACAACAAAAATAGGGTTAGCATTCCCATGTGTGGTTTTGTGAGGAGCGGCTGTTCCTGCCTCCCGAGCCACCTATCCACCTGTCCGAAGTGCTCAGACACAAAGGTCACCTAAGCCACACTGTCAGGTTTTTAGCCTACTGGCCAGAGAGCAGGAGGCAGCTGTTAAGGCCTCTGGTAGGGCGAGGGGATTTGGTGGCAGACAGCATTGTTTAGCTCTCTTTCTTCCTAATTTAGTGGTAATTAACATGGGAAGGAAACACAGCTCATCACTTCCTGCCAGTCTGTTTACTTCTTGCTATTCAACTGACAAGAAAGTGAATGGATATTTTCAGTGCTAATGTGTAAATTTTAATTCCGCTGGTGTGATACCATAAAAGGGGCTTACGCTTGTTTAACGCTCCCAGAGCCAACAAAACCATGCATACCTTTCATGGTGGGATAAGCAAACATGTCGCCCAGATAAATGACAAACCAGCAAGTTTGGGAAAAAAAACTGTTTCCATTGTACTTAGTTTTTAAAGTAAACTGAAACCCCCTTACCTAAAATTATTAATATGGAGAGCCAATATATTGCCTGTCAGAAGTATAAAAAAATGGTAAGAAGTAAGTATGAAGTTCCCATGATATCAAAGTAAGAATGTTTCTTCACAGTTTCACAGACTAGTTTATTTATAGTCCATTTTGTGTTGACAATGATAATAGTCAAACAAGTACTAAACATGTTTGATGCATTGTGCCACACATCTCCATGTGCACAAAATAACTCGGTTGCCTCCCCTCACATTGTGCTGTATATATCTGGATCTTTCTTTTCGTGTCTGCAGAGCTATAAACAGCCTTCAGCATTTATAGTCACCCAGCATCCTTTGCCAAACACTGTCAAAGACTTCTGGCGACTGGTCTTGGATTACCACTGCACGTCCGTAGTTATGCTCAACGACGTGGATCCTGCCCAGGTGAGTCCAGGGGTTCTCTGACAGACCTTAAGTCAGAGAGTCAGGTCTGCATGTGCTTTGTACGAGATGTGCAAGCCCCACAGCCGTGTTCATAGTCCCGCTGAAGAATTTGTAAACACAGGGGTTTACAAATAAGCATTAGAGGCTGCAGAGGAAAGTCCAGTGAGAACCAAGCAGACAGACTAAAAGCATAGAATACTGGAAGAAGAAAGACAGGGGCACAGACAGGGCCCAAGCTGAACCGGGACCACACACTGCACAGCTAAAAAGAGCGAGCCAACCAGCGGAGACAGGGGACAGGCCTCGATCTCATGCTTTCAGGCACCGATGCTTCTTGGAAGTGCTCAGCTGGGGCCTCCAAGGCATCAGGGCAGCCCCACAGCGGACGGACGCAGGCAAGCAGGCTTAAAGAAAGGCGGCACCCATGGTTGATTCTTTGTAACAATCATAAAAGAAGCAACCCTGGGAACTGGATGTAAACTCAGCAGCTCAGGGAAGTTCTCAGGTGGCCCCTTTCACAGCATGGAGGAGGCTGAAAGCCTCCTGGTGGGCAGGGTGGCAGGATTTTCTTGGAGGGGTCAGGAGAGTCCCAAGGCCCTTTGGGAGCAGAATCTATTCCACCACAGACTTCACCGCCATGACAGAGGGCCTTAGGGAAACCCCAAGCTTAGTGTGGATTAAGCAGTGGACTTACTTGAGCACCCAATTCGTTTTCTATCCAGTAGAGAAACAGCTGTTTTAAATAGGGCAGGGGTGCTGGTAGGGGCTCCCGGAGTGTTTCAGCATGTAAACAGGACAAGATGGCTCTTCCCAAAACATGGGCCTGTCGCTGCTAATGCTCGCTCCGTATGCGGCTAGGATCTTTAATTATGTTGGAGACACTGCATTGTGTGGCTGGGTCTCTCTCACTCTAAAGCTAGCTGATGAAATAATAATGACAGCCCTTGTTCTTATCCACTCCTTTTGGCTTAGCATCAACATTTTAGAACTCTCCCTCCTTCCTTCCCACTCCCAGAACAGATTGTCACTGTTTGTGAAAGCCCCACCAGTTTCAAATGGAACCAAAACTGTCATTCTAAGTTCTAGGCAGCAGTCAGGTTTCACGAATCTAAGAGCCAGACACAGGGTAGGAGATATGTACCCCATGGAAAGTCAATCTGCTTGTTCCTGATGGGAAGTACATATGGATAACCTACGGGTGACCAAGATGTCACGGACGCCAGGATGCTCCCTGAGCATCGGAGTCTGAATGCTGAAGCTGAATTCTAAAGCAAACCGTCTGGACTCAAACCAAGCCTTAGCTGACTGGCAGTTGGAGAGACAAAGAGACCCCCATTCTATTCAGCAGATAGAGCTGATTTCCAGAGCAGGGCTAGAAAGACTCCTGGGACTCTTGTCTTTTAGCAAACGCTAAACTGGAACTCGGGAGCTTTGCAAGCGTACGAAGCTCCCACTCGACTGTTTTAAGTATTTATCGGACCAGCTCATGGATGTGTTATGCACCATTTAAGCCATTTTCTACATGGTTTCCTTGGGCAGAATGTAGGACACAGGATGCCAAGAGCTAGATGCCAGCCCGGGCCATTCATATTTCTGTAGTGTAAATGACAAGCATTTGATCGGTTGCTTGAACTGGGAAAAAATCAACAAAGAGCAAAGCCTGCTCTGTCCACAGAGAAATGGGCAGAACAGTCTTAAAGTGTTTGTTATGGCTTTTAATGCCATCTCAGTTCCTGGTCATCATGCCTGTTAATCTTAACAGTGGGCACCCTTGAAAATCAAAAGGGAAATAAACATCTACATACTGTCATTTGACAAGGCAAGTTTAAGATCCTGTCACTAGGAAATGCTTGTGAGGAAGAAAAAAATTCCATGGAAGCATTATTCAAAAATAAATAAATGTAATTTCTAAATCCAGCAGAGACCTAGCTAATGTAAAGAGTAGTCTCGGCTACCCTACTTAGCCTCTTAATCTTTAACAAGGATTACAGATTTATCATGGAGAAAGAGGGAGGAGAGAGATGGGGGCTCCCGGAGCCCCATCGATTCACTGTTAACCGAGAATTTATCTTGTGATCTTAAATATATAAGTCATACTTTATGACATGTGACAGTGACAATTTAGATCATTTCAAAAGTAAATGTCATCAGAAAAGAAATCTGACCTCTGAGTCCTCCTTCTTGTGGAGCATCAGTCTGCTTTAAAAGAATGGGCTGAGAACCCAGCATTTGCCAGTTATCTGGAGCCAACCTGTTCCCAGCAGCCCCTTGGAAGAGCACAGGTCTTCCCAGGTACTCATGCTTGCTTGAGTGTCTTTGTTTTTGTGGTGGCTGGAGTCATCTTCTTGGAGCCTAGCCTTTCCTTTTCTCATGAGTAAGACTTTACAAAGGGCTGCCGTGTTACCAATATCCTTAGAAAGCCAGAGTGCACCTGGCTAATACACACTTTTTGAGAAAACAGCCAGAGTATTAGAAGGCAGCCTACTGGAGGAATAAAAGAATTGGAGTTCAAAAAATTTTGTCAGTGCTGATCGTATCCAAACTGCTGTCCAATCACCTTTGTAACTATACCTGCTGTTGTGTTCTGGGTTCAGCTGTGTCCACAGTACTGGCCAGAAAATGGAGTGCACAGACATGGCCCCATCCAGGTGGAATTTGTGTCTGCAGACCTAGAAGAAGACATCATCAGCAGGATTTTCAGGATTTACAACGCCTCCAGAGTAAGAGCCAAGCCAACTGTGCTTCAACTGGGTTTCGCTTTCATACTACAGGCATCGCATCTGCTGGCATGCCCACTCTATCTACAGTAGGCTCTGTTCTAGGGGTTGGAACGTCTTGGTCAACAAAACAGATCCCCTGCCTTATGGGGCTTATGTGCTAAGAAGCTTGTTAAAGAGAGTGATTAACATGCTAAAGCACAGTAAGAAAGACTTTGTTTAACAAAGTACAAATGCTACCTGAACCCAGCAAGGGGAGTGGGTGAGTCTATTCTAGAGCAGATGGAGGTCAGCAGGTGGAAAATCAGGACAATGGGCCGGGGAGCAGCATCCCTAAGGCACTGTGGGGGCTGAAGAACTCCATCAGATATGGAGTGGCCCCTTATTGGAGGGCAGTACGCTTGCAAAACTGACAGAGTGGGGGTTGCAAAAAGTGAATTTTACACAGGATTGCAAAGATCAGCCCCAGGAAAGGGTCTGACTAAAACAAAAAAACTCTATCAGAAGGCAACAAGTAACAGGTGTAACAGAATTATCATGGTGTGCCAGAGAGTGATAAATCTTAAAGGAAAAAAGAGTGCTAGGTTATGCAGCAAAGGGGTCACTAGTCCTCATTTGTGCCAGGCATTCTATGTGAGCAGAGCTGAGGAAAGGAGGGCGTGTCCAGGAGCTCTCTAGAAAGACAGCTGTCAGGCAGGAAGTGGCCACAAAGGGCGCAGTAGGACACTGTTGTGTGTGGAGATCAGTGAGCTAACTCAGGGGGTGCTGAGAATTGAAACACGGGCACCCGCAGGGCCTTCCCCGACACTGCTAGTTGCCTCTTCCTTGAAAGCAATGAAGCCACTACTGGGTTTCCAAGAGGAGTGCTCCACCTAACAATTCACTTCTGGAAATGGACACTCTGGTGCCTGTCTTGGGGTCAGATTCTAAGAGACAGTCCAGGCAGCCGTGAGAAGGGCTCAGGTGACGGGTGGCAGTGGCAGGACAGGAATGGTGGCAGTTGGAGATATAAGCAGTATAGAGGAGCCTGCTGGAGCCTGAAGCTGGAGCAACAAGGTCCCAGTCAAGGTGACTCTCAAGATGTTAATCCCAAGAAGTGGTGAGATCATCATTAGTTGGGGTTGATTGGCCCATGGGAAAAACAGATGGGGAAGCAGTTAAGAAACCAAGCTCACTGGGCAGTGGTGCTGCACCCCTTTAATCCCAGCACTTGGGAGTCAGAGGCTGGCGGATTTCTGAGTTCGAGGCCAGCCTGGTCTACAGAGTGAGTTCCAGGACAGCCAGGGCTACACAGAGAAACCCTGTCTCGAAAAACCAAAAAACAAAAACAAAAAACAAAAACAAAAACAAAAACAAAAAAAAAGAAACCAAGCTCAATTTGGAAGACAGTAGGTTTGGGATGACTGTTGATCCCTGAGGTTGGCTTTTGAGTACACAGGGGTATCATTGAGGAAAGAGTGATTGACTGGAGTCCATCAATGAGATCCAGAGAAAAACTGAGATCTCCAGATCTGAGCCTGGAGGCTTCTGTCGGCCCAGGTCTGGGAAGAGGGGAGACTGAGGCAGAGGAAGAGAAAGCGCTGACAAAGAAAGTGTACCTGAGGGGCCTACCTGTGCCAAGAAGGTCCTTCCAAAGGTGAAATCAGCAATGCTTTTTAATTTCTACAATCCTGTTTAATTATATGCAGTGATTAATTAAAGATTGATCGCTCAACAAAAGCCGCATCGTTAAGCAAAGCCATATAATATAGAAAACAGGGCAGAATCCACATCGCATTGAACTCACAAACATTTCCTGGTTATAATTTATCCCTTGCCTTTAATTTACTTGTAATTAACGTGAAGGCATTTTTCCACACAATACACAGCATGGTTAATCCTATTTCTATTTTTCTCTCAGCTTTTGCAAAATGTAAGCAAGCATTCTGCTCTACTCTTGTTTATTGCTGGCCTGTCATTTTAAACACCTGGATCTTTATAACCACCGGAGATTAAAGTCATAACTCTTCGGGCCTGCAGAATCACCCTTTGTTATGTGCCGGCTTGAGTCTCCTTAGTAACTAACTGCCTTGCTCTGGTGGGAAGATCAAGTGGGAGGAGTCATGGAAGATCGAGTGGGAGGGGTCAGAGGAGATCAAGTGGGAGGAGTCAGCGCCTCCAGCCCATAAGGTAAGTCAGGCCTCTTCCTCCACTCCCTGATTGGTTCCTTGTCCTCTGCAGCCCCAGGATGGACATCGGATGGTTCAGCAGTTCCAGTTCCTGGGCTGGCCAATGTACAGGGACACGCCTGTGTCCAAGCGCTCCTTCTTGAAGCTCATCCGCCAGGTAGACAAGTGGCAGGAGGAGTACAACGGCGGCGAAGGCCGCACAGTGGTGCACTGCTTGTGAGTATCCCGGGAGCTCTCCCCTTGGGTGGCGTGCCCCCATTCCCCACGCAGCTCGCCTTCCCCCTGCTGAACTTAAGAAGAAACAAGTAGCCTCACAGAGTTTGATTTAGGTCACCATTTTAAATCTAAGAGTCCAGTCCTGCTACCCAGGACTCTGGGATCCTCCTTCTTCTGTCTTCCCGGCCATGAGGTGAGCATCCTGCCTTTGCCACATGCCTACCGCAGTGGTGAGCTGCCTCTCCCCAGGCCCAGTCATGGAGAGGGAACTCCACAGCTGTGGGCCATCATCTCCATATGAGCTGTTTATTCCGGTGTTTGTTACAGGGACTGAAAGTTGACAAGTGCAGAACCGGTGTCCTCTAAAGGTGACATCTAGGGCAACAGTTGTAGCTGGTGCTAAAATGTAAAAGCCTCCAGCCAGATGCTCCCCAATGGGACCTGTGCAGTGGCAGTCACTGGGGAGCTTCAGTAAGCATGCCCCTCAGGCCACCTGAAACCAATTAAATCCCAGTCTCCACATGGAACCCAGGCATCTGTGCACCGAGAACCCCTGGATGATGTGTTGTCAATACTGCGAGCCGCTGAGGAGAGAGCACCTTGCTTCCCAGAGAGAGCACTTTCACCCGCACTTTCTCATTGGCAGTGATGCACAGCTAACCAGCCAGCCAGCTGCAACTGGCTTGACAGAATAGGCGGTTAGATGGCATGGCAATCAGGAAAGGTGCTCAGACATTTGAGCTAGTTTAGAGTATGAGCGTATGCTGCCTTTCTGAGGAAAATCCTTAGATGCATATGACAAGATCACTCCCAGACTGAAGGGCAATGGCCTTTTCTACTGACCAGACCACCCCAAGTTTGTGTGGCAAGTGGGTGAGGGGCCAGGTTACCCCTGGCTCCCTGTCCTTACCTAGACAGTGGAACCCCTGAATTCTTCTCACTCCCTTGGAAAGAGTCATAGGAACATACTCACCCCCGGCCTCCACCTAAGTCACCTATTCTGTCTTGTGTGGAGCAGTATACTCCTCCCTCACCATCGTCTCCACTCCTCCATTCCTATCCGTGGGCTCAGCGCTTCGGAAATCTATTCCATCCCCCTTCTTATTCATCAGAATAAAATGAAGGTTCGCCATGTTCAACAGATCCAATCGAAGCAGCCTTTCTTCCCAGACAAAGCAGCCATCTTCCAGTGACTTGCCAAAACGATAAGTGCATACTGGAGCCAGATGGGCACACATTGTGTGTTCTCTAGCCCTTTTTAGGAAATCCAGAGTTGGAATTGGGGGAGCAGGAAACCATGTACTTACGAATCTATAAGAAGGATGATATTGTCACCATCAGAGGAATGGGCACTGTTCAAACAGAAACGCCCCATAAGTATTGCCATGGCAAAACAGGAGTCTACAACATTACTCAGCACGCCATAGACATCATTTTGGAAGCAAGTAAGTTAAGGCAAGAGCCTTGCTGATGGATGTGCGGGCTGAGCCTATCAAGCACTCTGTGAGCGAAGATGGCTTCCTGACGTGAAGGAGGGAAAACAGCGAAAAGGAGACCAGAGAGAAAAGCTCCTGGGTCCAGCTGCTGCTCCAGCCTGCTCCACTCGGAGAAGATCACTTAGTGAGGACTAACGGGAAGGAGCCCAGGTTGCTGGAGCCCACTGCACATAAACTTCTAGCTAATGTACAAAAAGAAATAAAGAACCTAAGCTATTAAAAAAAAAAATCCCAGCAGGGAAATTGACATCTGGCATTAGATCTGTCAGATTTTTGATTGCATGGGGTTGTTTTGTTTTATTTTGTGGTCCCAGAGATGGAATCCAGAGCCTTGAGGATGCTAGGCAACTGCTAGCTGTGGTCCCAGATCAGTTGTTTATGATCTTAATATTAAAAGTAGTTTTCAAATAGCCCTTCCACATCCAGAGAGCCTGCATCATATCTGGAGGCGTAACTTATTTTGACCCTGGACTAGCTTTCTAACAGGAGCCATTCCTTAAACCCTCAAGAACAGGTCACACGTGGGGATAGATGGAAGGGAGGGCATGAAAGGAATACGTGAAGATCTATTACATCACTGGACCTTGCAGGCGACGTCCTTCCAGGCAGCGGTGACCCCTCAAGCTAAGCAGTCCTGTCATGTTCCGTGTGACGTCTCTAAGAGTGGGCTGGTTGGCTGTCACAGAGAGTGGCGGGCATCTGTCATTCTTCCCCTGCCTACCTGACTTCCCTTCTTATCTTCTTTTGGGGCACCACCCCCTCAGCTCAAGTTCCCCTAATTCCCATGCTTTCTTGATATAACATTGGGTGTAATACTCAAGCCTGTAGAGAAATTTGCTTGGCTTTGCGTCCTTCCTTCCCTTCTTCCTTTCCTTTTTATTTCCTTTTTTTCTTTCTTTTTTTCTCAAGCCTACAAGAAAGTTTAAGTTTAAACTGGTATCTTCCAGTATTGGTAAAAAGGGTAAAAAAA
>NW_022196896.1:131332885-131351084 GCF_008632895.1 Mastomys coucha | reverse complement strand
AAAAAAAAGCTTTGGATGCTGTATAGAAGGCCTCTGTGAGGTATTCTGTATTGTGCAGCGCCACCTATTGGTGAGGGCAGAGTACACCTGCATGAGAGCTTTATAGAAGGAGTGGTTCCCTGGGCCAGACACTCAGGGGAGGGTATGCAGAGAATTCTCTTCCTTATAAATGTCTTGCTGTTTTTAAATTAAGAATATATCCTTATTCTGAAACTGGGGAATGAGTGGATGTGGTCGTGAGCAGCTGTTGAAACATGAGGCAGAGAGCCAATGAGCAAGGGCAGTGGAATGATCTGTACAAAGAAGAGACTCGGGAGCAGAAGCGGGGGGCAGAAGCGGGGGCAGAAGCGGGGGCAGAAGCGGGGGCAGAAGCAGGATGCTCCTGTGTCGCCTGACCTACAGCATGTGACTGTGGGGCAGCGGGAACCCTGGACACATCGACCTCACTCCTCACGTGTGAGGAGAAATCCTTCCGGATAGACCATCCCCAGCTGTTGAAAGCAGAGAGCAGACCTTCCATGAGCACACATGGGAGGAACTCCTCACGAGCAGGAGATTATCGAGGGACAGAATACTGGCCAATGGGGAGACTCGGTGATACACCGAATTTCACTAAAATGGCGAACTCTGTTTACAAGGTGTGCATAAGGTAAGGAGAGAAAGCAGGAGGAGGGGCCTGCAACACACACATCTACAAATCAGAAGAACAAGACAGCCGACCCCTTAGTGTCTAATGAGCAAAACACGTTTGACAGGGATCACACTTTAGAAGAGAAAGCATGGCGTGTGGCTTCGTGGTAGAACCTTGTCTAGCACATGCAAAGCCCTGGGTTTCATTCCCAGCACTGGAGAGAAAAAAAAAACTATATGAACAGTAGTAATCAACATCATTTTGGTTTTAGTGGGAAAATACTCATTAAAACCACTACACCAGAATGGCTATTTAAACACACACACTCTCACACACACACACACACACACACACACACACAAAACAATGGTCCCAAGGGCTGATGATGCTATAGTACTGACCAGGGCACATCAGTGTGAGGAGGGGGTCGGAGGCTAACCAGGACATCGTATGTGGATCTGATGGAGCAAGTGAGTGTGCACATTTGCAAAACTTATTTCCAGTATCTACTGGAGTTACATGTTCAGTGATGCTAAACCAGCCACGTTAGGCCAATGAGATGGGGCCAACGCGTTTGCTATGCAAGCCTGCCAAACCGAATTCAACCCCTACAACTCACCCAAGAGTGAAAGAAGAGGATCTACTCCACAAAGCTGTCTTCTGCCCACCATGTTTACACCGTGTCTCCCCACTCCCTCAAGAAAGATATCCTACAAAGTACTGTTTGTTTCCTCATGAGAGCACTGTCATGCTTAAGACCAGGTGAAAGGCCGGTTACCTCCTCACTAAAGAAGCTAATGCATGGAAAGCACAGGAAGAACATTCTAGAAAATACACATATGCTCAAAGAAGAAAAAAGACAGTAGTATGCCATACAAACACGGGACCTAATGGACTCCTCATGGCTAGAGCAGGAATGACTTGGAGCAATGATAACAAGGACCAGTAGATCTTAGCACACATACTTCAACTTCCAACTTTCATTTATTATTATATATTTTACCAACCTGTCAAGGTTGGTATAAGTAATAAAAACAAAAACATTTTCAAATGGTAGGAGAGAGAGCTGTTTCTTATGGTAAAATGTTGAACATGGAAAGAAAATGTAAAGCCAACATTAGATAAATAACACAGTCGTAATTAATGGCTGAAAACAAGACCTGCCACTGTGTGTGAAAACCAGGGGTGACTGAAGAGAATGGTATATTTGCACAGTCCCAAGGAACCTCACCCCAAAATGCATATTAACTACAGAGAGAACGAAAATCCTTGCCAACACTGTCCTGTGGGCAAGATGAACATCCTGGGACTGGGACACAGCAACGCATGGATCCCATTGAGGCTGTAAGATTCCTGCTCTGGCTCTCTGCACGAAGTCCAGTCCCTCATCTCCAGTGATGAAAAATACCATAGGAACCCAAACGAAAGAACAGTGCACAGTGGGACTGTGGCCGGGACACATGATGGGTCTCTACAAAGCAGCCAGCCAGGTCTCATCAGAAGTAGCCATATGAAGGACAAAAAAAAAAAAAAAAGGTGATAGACAGGTGACCCATCACAGACTGGAGAAGGGCAAAGAGATGTGAGAGACAACTGAATGCAGGATTACATCCTCGGCCACAAAAGGGACCTTAATGCAGAAACCGGTAACAAAGATGGAGGCCTGGAGTTCAGCCAGTGTGGTAGCACTGGCCTTCCAGACTTCGATGGTATGTGGTGGTTACGTTAAATGTACACTTCAGGTTGGGCAAGAGAACTCTGTGTGTTATATTTACAATGGTCCCAAATGTTTAAACTTAGTTGTTTTTGTATTTGTTTGTTTGTTTAAGATTTTAAAGAGTCTGCATGTTTCCAGAATAGTGAAATTCTAGTACCTTCTTCTAAGGCCAGGTGTTTGCACATAACCCCCCTAGTCATTACTATTCCTGGCAGATTTCAGATGAGGTGTCTACTCATCGTAATGTTCCCACACTGAGCCCTTCATATAAAAATCAGTAAGGTACCCTGTCAGAAGTAATAGCCTGGGTCACAGATAAAATGAGGCTCAGCCCGTGAGCCGCGTGCTAAACCAGCCTGCTCTCTCTGCACCTTCATTCCGACCTTTCTCTGGGGTTCAGACCATGGCTCAGGATATGGATGAGAAGCAATATGATCGCAAACATTGTCCAACTGTCTCATTTCTTCTATGGCAGGAACGGAGGAGGCCGCAGTGGTACATTCTGTGCCATCAGCATTGTCTGTGAGATGCTCCGACACCAGAGAACTGTGGATGTCTTCCATGCTGTCAAGACGTTGAGGAACAACAAGCCAAACATGGTGGACCTCCTGGTAGGATGCCCCCCTGCCCTGACAAACAGGGTGTCTCAGAGTTGGTATCACATTCCTCTGCAGCTTCCACACTGGAGCTGCTCACTCAGAGAGGAGACTTGTGAAACCGATTGTTCATATTCTGTATATAGTAATCAATGCTGGAAATCAGTGCGGTGGCGGTTATTCCTTGACCAGCTAGTTCCCCAAATAATCACACAGACATTTTAATATTTCAAAGATAAGACCACCTAGCCCCATCTAGCCACATGGGTAGCAACACCCTCTAGGCCCATAGTGATATCATCTCCTGCAATGTCTGCTGACGAAAGGCCTTCTTCTTCCCACAGTTCCTTTCTCCCTCCCAGGAAGTCCCACCTACCTCTCTCTCTCCTGCCCAATCACAGGCTTTAGCCTTTTATTGACCAAGTAACTAGGAAGCAAGGTTTGCACAACAAAAGCTGATATGCATGAGAATGTACTCATCTTGGGACAACCGGATCTAGGCTACAGAATTTAGAATTTGAATACATTGCAGCATCAGACCGAGCCCAGTACTGCCTGTTGTTTAGTTCATGGGCCTTTTGCTTTTTTCTTTTCCTCCTCTTCTCTCTTCCTTCCTTTCCTGGTTTTCAGACCACCACAGCTTGGTTGAAATGTAGAAATAGTTGAAACTTACAAGTGAACACTCTTATTAATTTCCCTTCCTGGCAGTGCCTTCCACGTGACTAAGCACTTAGTCTTACTGAAGAAGAAATAATCATAGTACAAGAAATGCCAGATTTTCAAATTATAGATTTTATAAATAGCTTAATCGTCTAATATTTATCAAAGCTGTGAATTTCAGTTTGACGTACGGAATATCGCATTTACTTATGGTGGCCACATCTGAGAAAAGCATTAAAAGAAAAACAGAGAACTCGGGGCAATTATTTTCTTAGAGTATTTCACAAAATCTCTTCTTTTTTTTTTTTTTTTTTTCCTACATAGAGCTGTTAGGATGCCAGCATGGTGACTCGAGAAGAGAGATGGAGCTTTGCAGAAGGAGCAAAGCCCCTGGGTTCTATGCATCTCTCTAACTGGAGATCTGAGGGGTTTCGGGACACCAGTGCAGGGTCTGGGCAGTGACTTGAAGCAGGCGGGGAAGGAGGAAGAGACATTGTAAGCTTAGCAAACTACACCGTGTTCTGAGGCCCACAGTCCTGTAAACTGATACAGTTAAAATTCAAAATGTCAAAGGCGGCAAAAGGTAAGCCCAATTTGATAAAGTAGCCTAAAATCCATGTGCTACTGCACATGGAGGTGTTACTGCAGCAGCACCCAGGGCTAGGTAGTAGCAGTGACCCCTGACCACCAGCTCCTGGAGGCATAGCTGAATCCTACTCAGTACAAGCCACTTCCCTGGACACTGGCTTGTGCTTATATTCCACATTTAAGAGGCATGTGTTATCCAAGGACTCTGGTAGAAGGGCTCCGTGGCTGGGGACACGCCCTCAGACCTATGGGCCATTACATCAGCTCTGCCAAGAAGAATCCTGTTTCCCCAGATGTTTGCTTTTGTCCCCAGATGTTTGTTCCTGCCCTGTAGGAAAACCACAGAAACCCAAATTAGATCCCCAACTGTGCGGTTAACACGGACTGTATGACCTCAGACACATGAGCTTTGCAGCATTGGTACCGTTGGGTTTTACCGTTGTAAGCCAGCCATCGTGGTAGCTTTCTGAGGCCACACAACATGAAAATACCTGTGAATGTGTTTGAGGCATTGCAAATCAGAGAAGCATCATTATTGAGTGTGTAGGTGTCCACTAGGCATAATGATGTCTCTGTGCCCCTTGGGACATGGTCATATCCAAGGGCTAGAGAGGGAGACAAACAGCCCTGTTAAAGTTACATTTAACAGGTGCCAAGCCTGGTTTAGAGCACACTACAAAGGGTAGGAAGCTTCACGGCTGTAAGGTGTGTGTGGTGTGTGTGTATGCGCAGACTTCCCCAGAACAAGCTAAAAGCTGTCACGTGAGAGGCACCTTTCTGGGCTGACCAGAGAGCAGTCCCAGTCATCGGTAACCTGAGTTGAGACCAGAGAAGGAGATCACTTGCTTTGGACTTGGGCAAAACTTCTCTGGATAAAAAATGCCCGTCCTCTCACTGAGCCTGAGTTAAGCAGCGCATTAGCCGAACACCCTTCCAGGCCTTTCCTGGAATGGCTCGGCTACTGAGCAGCTTGGCTCGCAGGAGCTTTATGGTCGGAAACTATGAGGGTTTTTTTCCGAATCACTGGTTCAGACTACTGGCCAGGGCAATTCTTCAGGAGACGAATGGAGACTCAGGGAGCCGGCTGACCAGGGGGAGCCTATGCTGTAGACAACTGCTCTATGACAATGATGGAGTTTCGGTGGTTATGGGTAATTCCCTCCCACCAAAGGAATAATTCAGCATGTTTAAAGGGTGTAGTGTGACCTTTCAAACTCAGGTGGACGCAGCTGTATCTGTCCCCTCAGGCTTTTTTTTCTTTCTCTCTCTCTTTTTTTCTTTTGTGTGTGTGTGTGTGTGTGTGTGTGTGTGTGTGTGTGTGTGTGTGAACAGTCCAGATCCTTTCTGATGGCCATTTGGAAATATTTAACTCGTTGTCCCCAACCATGGTTCCTTACTGTGTGGTACAGGCTGGGTAGTCAGTCATTCCTTCTGCACTGTATCCTGCACAATTGTGGATAATTCTAGTCGAGAATACAGGGTCCCCAGGAGCCCAGAATGCCGAAGGTCAGCACCAAATTTTTGAGAAGGTCAATGACAAAGAAATGAAGGAATTTTGAGATTTCCAAAGAAAACCATCTGCCCATCTGTCATCCGTTGCAGTGACTGTTAGCAAGATAATAGATAATAGCCAGTGACCAGAGGAAAAATGTCACCGTGCTCTTTCTGTCTGCTTTGGAGCAGAGTGGGAGCTCTTGTGTTTGGTTTGGTTTTCGTCCATGAAACACAGTATATCTCTCTGTTTTAGAATTCCTAAATGTTGGCTGAAGGAATTAATTAGCTCGGGTCAGGGTAATGAACTGTGATGTGACTATTCCACATGTAGCAGGCTATCTGAAATCTGAGTGGAAAAAAGATGGCCAGCCATTGAGAAGAGCGCTGAGTATGTGGGCTACGTATTTGAAGAATGAGCATGTGCTGCTAGCTTCAGAGCAGGAAGCAGCCAGGCAGGAAGCAGGGTGAACGGAGTGGGCACCGACGCCTGGGCCCTACTGGGTCTCTTCACACTGCTCATAGGTAGGCAGATACCCACAATGGTCCCCTCCATCTGGAACATCCAAATATTGCAACTGTACCCTTCCCACCCTCCTGGGAAGAATACACAGGGATTCTTCCTGTATCTTTCTTTTCACTTCATGGCTCTGATGGCTCCGAATTGCTCCAGATGTTGAAAGTTTATGCACTCATTTTGAAGCCCAGCACTCTCGGTCTACCTAGACTACCCCAGGGGTCTGTTACCTCACATTCTTTGTTTGGGGGGGCCTCAGGAAAAAGAAAGCAGATTTCGAGGAGGAAAACTGATTTAGAACACAGGTGCCGCAGAGATGGTTCAGTGGTTGAGAGCACTTTGTGCACAAGCATTGAAGGCCTGATTCAGGTCCCGACATCCATAACACAAGCATGGTCTGACAAGTGCCTGTAGTCCCTACACAGGCTGGGGAGAATACAGGAGAATCACTGGGCCTTTCACAGCTTCCAGACTAGCCAAAAAAAATAAAACAAAACAAAACATGTGTTCCATGGAGAGACAGACCCTGCCCTTACGGAATAAGGCCACACATACACACACACACACACCTACATTCCTAATAAAAATAATGATTTATAAGGTTAGCCCGGAAGTGATGGCTGTACCTTATTCTGACCCCACGTTAGCCTGGCTTCTAAGTTAGCCCTGTGCTTATGCAGTCCTGTCACCATCCCTACATTCTGGGTCCCCAAAACGAACAAGGAAAGCTCTGCCCAGTTAGCTTCTGAGGCAATGGCCTTGAAGCCACCTCAGGAAAGCTGTCAGGGCTGCACCGGTGGCCAGTCCTGGCCGGTAGCACTAGAAGTTTCCCATCTGCCCAGGGCCTTGTGGCTGGACTTGCAGTTCCCTAGATATCCTGTCCATGGCAAAGCTGGCCTTTCAGGGAAATACACACTCTGGTCTTGAGCTACATGTCAGCCGGGGCTTCCTATTTCTTGAAATCCAGGTAAGATTGGCCAGGTCTGTTTATAAGATGGGGACACTGCCACCCCTAAGGTACGGCTGAGGAGAAGATTTTTATAGTAGATATGAAGGAGGGTGCAGCCAGAGGCATCGGGGGGGGGGAGGGAAGAGAGAGAGAGAGAGAGAGAGAGAGAGGAGAGGAGAGGAGAGGAGGCAGGATGGCAAAGAGAACCAGGACACTGGCCACAATGACAGGGTCGTATAGGAATTAGAAGCCGGAGGAAGGGAAACCCATGGGTAGGAGAAGTTTAAGATGGGGGGGCAGGGCCGGTAAGAAGAGCTGAGAGGAGCCAGCATGCCAGCACCAGCATGCCAGCACTGGACTCTGTAACACGACGGTTCTCAGCCTTCCTAACACCGGGACCCTTTACTACAGTTCCTCATGGTGCAGTGGCCCCCACCCACAAAGTCATATTTGTCACCAATTTATAACTGCAATTTTGCTACCATTATGATGAATCATAATGCCCAGGTCTGGGTTTTCTGATGTCTTAGGTGACCCATGAAAGAGTTGTGACCAAAGGGGTCATGGCCCACAAGCTGAGAACTCCTGTCCTAGAGGTCAGCTGGAGCCTTGGTGTGCTGGTAGGCACCACAGTTAGCCATATGTCGGAACTTCGTTTAGACCTGACAATCCCCACGCAGATAAAGGTCACCTGGCCCTTCTCAGGGTTTCCACAGGAAGGCCTAGGAGCTTCCAGGTTTAGTCATCGGTGACATCCAACACTCGCAACTGCACCATGAAAGCCAACCTCCAGACATCACACCTCGCTCCCACCCACTTAGTGCTGGACACCAGGTGTCGTGTCACAGATGTAACTAAAGCGCACACCATTCTGTCATCATCCCTCACATCCTTCCTCTGTAACATGGGGCAGAAGAACATTAATCCTGTCAGGGAAAAAAAAATGTCATGTGTTGTTATTATCCCATGATACAAAAAGTTCTGACTAGGTGACGTCATGCAGACAGAAATAAAATAGTGCTTATGAAGGGCCGGAAGGGAGAGGGCACGGTCACCAACTGCCACAGGGTTTCTCTACTGGGTGGAGAAATGTTGGGTTTTACCTCATGTTCATGCTCAATTCTGTAAATATTGAAAAACCATTACACTACATCACAATTACAACTAATTTAATTTAGGAGTCTTTCTGGGCAGTACCCATCCTATCCAACAGAGTGAGCCTTCCAGTTAACAGGCAGGGAAGAGGGGCCCTCAAGCATCTCAGGTTGAGTACCAGGAGCTGCCTGGCCTCTCACATCAGCTCCGCTAACAGTGGCCCTCAGCAGTCACTCGCCCATTTCAAAGTTCAGTCTGATGCGTAGCCATCTTGCTTCGCCCTCTGTAGCCATCTGTTGAGTAGTGCTGAGGGTTGACTAGTCTCCCTGGCACAGGCCACCAAAGAGACCTGCTGATAACCAACCATCACCATCCACTTCAGCTTCCTGGCAGGAAGATTTTCCCAGCCTGGGGGGCCCTGTTGCCATTGTGAAACTTGTCTGAGTTTCAGACAGGCGCCTCTGGGAGGGAAGTTGGCCTCAGGTGAGCCGGGCAGACGATTCCCTTTGAATCTTGAGCAGTTGACAGGAGGTGTTTGAAGTACCCAGACTGACTGTGGTGTCCCCTCAGCACCTCCAGCACAGACGGATGTGTACTGACAAAGGCAGAGTGCCCTCCCTTGGAGGGATGCTTCAGAACTGCCCTCTGGAGCCTTGTGGCTCTCACACTCAGCCAGCTGCCTGCCAGGACTTTTAAAGAATAACCTCGGCTTTGGGTTCCATTTCAGAAGTCACCTGCTCCCTCCTCTCGGGGCCAGAGCCAGTCAGCATCAGAGAGTCTTGGGATGAATTGCAAGTGGTTCTGCTGGGAATAGGACCTTGCCAGGCCCCTGCTCCAGGCGATGCACTCCATGCCAGCAGCCAGCAGCTATGGGCTGGAAAACTCAGGACCAAGGAAAACTCAGGACCAAGGAAAACTCAGGACCAAGAAAAACTCAGGACCAAGGAAAACTCAGGACCAAGGAAAATTCAGGACCAAGGAAAACTCAGGACCAAGGAAAACTCAGGACCAAGGCGTACTTTTTTTTTTCCTGAAGCACAGGGATAGTTCGTGTGGCTTAATTGTACCATTCAGAAACCGGGTGCTGAGGGAGGAAACCATAGAAGACGGAGCTGTACCTGGTGATCAAGTGTAATCAGTTTCCAATGTAGGAAGATTTGAGGCATTTACCCAGGTGCTTGGAGGAGGGGACACAGCAATTTGTGGCCTTTTCTTTGCCTTCCCCTTACTTTTACGATTCAGAAACTGGTCATCACAGAATCTGTGAGGATTGGCAGCTTGCACAGATGGATGAGCTGGGAGAAGGGGAACTCATTTTGAAAATTATAGTCATGCCTGAGACAGGGCAGCTCTGGTGACTTCTGGGCAATAGAGCATTAACAGAGGAAACCTTAAGTCCTCTGGAGTCTCAGCACCTACCGACTGCCTTGGAATGTATTAAAGGACCTTTGTGGTTGTCACCAAAACTAATTGCCCAAGGAAGTCTGAAAAGAATAATTTTTATGCAATGAGGGATTACATTTCCGTAAAAAAAAAAAAAAAATCCCTAGGATTCAAAACAGGAGAAATGATTGGAGCACTTGGTGGCCAATTTGTCAGCCGGCTGCAATGTGACAATGCAGCCTTTTAGAATTCTAAAATCCAAATTACTTCTTTTTAAACATTCTGAAAATAAAAGCATCCAGCGCTAAAATAATCAATCATAGAATGGGAAACCAGAAATAGACCTTTGCCGAGGGCAAGTGATGGTGTTTCCAGTTCAAGAGTTTAAAAAAAGCAACCACAAAGAGAAAAGGCAGGTGGCTAGAGGACAAGCTCCTCAAAAGACACTGCTGCAGGACCGTGTGAGCAGCAGGACCGTGTGAGCAGCAGGACTGTGTGAGCAGCAGGAGCAACACAGAGGGCTGCAGAGGTCCCATCACTGTCCCCACTGTGAGTCGTGTGGACTGACGCCACCGACGCTGGAGGACAGGAGCTTCAAGCTTCTTATACCACTGGGACCACCAATCCCAGAAGCCATTGCTGGTGCTATGTCACTACAGTGCCAGAGGAAACATGCCACATCAATTGGAGATACTGTATGTGAGTACACTGTCACTCTGTTCAGACACACCAGTAGAGGACATAGACCCCATTACAGATGGTTGTAAGCCACCATGTGGTTGCTAGGGAGTTGAACTCAGGACCTCTGGAAGAGCAGTCAGTTCTCTTAACCACTGAGCCATCTCTCCAGCCTGGAGCTACTGTTCTTACAGTAGTAGATGCACACAGAGTGCCCCATACCTTCTGCTGATTGTACCACACCTACGTACACTACTACAGTATCTCCATTCTTATGTAGCCACCAGATCATGAGTCTCTGGTTCTGCCAAAGGTCACTCATCCCAGCCAAAGACGCTGTGTAGAGGCTTCCTATACTGAAGTGCCCCTGCAGAGATAGGGCCAGCATTGCAGCATGCACAATTGATACCCCAAGACACTCCTGGAGAGCATCCCTTCAAGACCAGAGTGGTGCAGACACCTGAGATTCTCTCAACCCAGGAATACAGAAATGCTGACGTTTAAATGAACAAATGCCTGATATGGGAAATAAAGGAATCATGGCTTCAGTGAGATCCAAGAGCATGGAGGTCGCTCAATAAGATGCTCAGGGTATGAATGAGAAATTCAGAGGAGAGAGAGTTTGAAAGAGAACCAAACAGAAATCCCCCAGAGGAGCTCAGACAACTATATCGCCAAAGCCTCAGCATCAGACTAGAAGGGAGGGAAGGCTCCGTGGGCTCAAGGGTGAGTCTCTCTACACCTCATCTCTCCTGGAGACAGCTTCTCACTATGCAAGCCAGGCTACCTTTGAACCCACAACCCTCCTGCCTTCCCTTCCTGAAATCACAGGCACATGTTACCCCTCCAGTAAAGGCCTGTCTTTTTGAAACATTCCTGTCACACAAAGATGGAATCTGAAAAAACAAGAATGAAACCGTTGAAAGCCTGTGAGGCACCATTAAATGACAAATATTCTGAAGGCATGGGGGTGGGGTGGGCTATAAAAAAAAAAAAACTTATCTGATGAAATAATGAAAGAAAACTTGCCTAATCTTGAGAAAGATACAGACATCCATGGAGAAGAGGCTTAAGGGCCTCCAAATGGACAAGACCAGAAAAGTCCTTTACCATAGATGATGACTTGAATCTGTCAAAAGTACAGAACAAAAACTTCTAAAATATTTAAGAGAATCTACCCATTCACGTTTAAGGATGACCTTGCTAGACTGCAGCATATTTCTCCTCATCAGAAACCTCGCTGGCCATGGACAAATGGAACGACACAACCCAGGCTCATCAGACACCTCACTGGCCATGGACAAATGGAATGACACGGCCCAGGCTTGGGAAGATTAACTTACAGGCTAGTGAGTGGCTCAACAGGCGATGGCATTTGCTGCCACAACCGACACCTTCCATCCCGAGAACCCTCATGGTGGGAAGGAAGAGCTGACTTCCTCCCCCTGTCCTTCCCCCATGTGCACCACTACAACCTACAAAAAATAAGTGTAAAAGCTAAAAAGAATATTTCTGGACTTCACAGTGAATAAGTGCCAATCAAAAACGCTGTACCCAGCAAGGCTACCATTTGTAAAAGCAATAAAGTGCTCCAAAAAAAGTCACACTGAGGGGTCCATGACCACCATTCTGTCCTCTGAAAAGATGCTCAGTGGAGCACCGCATACAGATGTGAAAGAAAAAATAACTACCACCATGAAAGCAAGGAATCCCAGTTGAAGAATGGGTATACAGAAGAGAACTGTAACGGAATCAAATGTTATCAGTACAAACTATATCAAATCCCAAAAGAGATCAAGAGAGGACAGCCTCAAGAGGCTGGTGTAGGGCGCAGGCCTATGACCGCAGCTCTCAGGGAGACAAGGAGACTGTAAGGTCAATATCAGGTACATGTCATGTTCCAGGCCAAGAAGGAGAAGAAGGGAGCGAAGACACCCAGAAGGAATGAACATGAGAGGGTGAGGACGTCTTTACTGACCAGCCAGCTGTAACCATGAACATAGATGGACTTGGATCTGTATGTAATTAAGCTACGGACAGCATAAATGGGCTTTTTTTTTCACATTACCCAATATTATCATCTCACCAGAAAATAAACACATTCCTGAAAGAGCAAGAACGGAAAATGAGATTCCAAGGTCTAACAAGCAGGCCACCAATAGACGTGGGGAAGGACTTTAGAGGCAACTGTAATGAAGACCTGGAAGTTCCTGGGAGGCTCTCACTGCAGCTATGTAGGCACCCAAGTTTATTTTTAAAATTCACTAAAACTGTTCAAGAACTGATGTGTGCCTCCCAGAAGATCTCAGATATTACCATACGTCTCAGTCTCCTTTTGCCTTTACCCAGAATTCCTGTTTTAATCCCATTTAAAATGACCATGTATCTTTACTGTCTGAAGTGGAGGGGATGCTAGTAAGCCCAATGGCAGGACAGTGGCAGAAACCAAAACTGTGCAGATGAAACCACAAATGTGAGCCCCCTGGCTCCACAGATCCTTCTCCGCCAGCCCCTGGATTACAGCTGTAACTTAAGGACAGGATGACTTTTCAGTTCACCACAGCAGAGAGGACATAGCAGAGCCACCCAAATCCTGATGGCAGACATGTGTGACAGAGGCTGTTTCCTGAAGCCGAGACTAAGATGTGAAGAGGGCAGTTCTAACATCTCCCCAAGGACCTGTTGTCCGTGAGCAACCTCTTCCACCTAGACCCCTCCTCCCAAAGTATCCGGAACCTTCCAAAGTCGTAATACCAGCTAGAGGCCAAGAATTGAAAGCCTGCACCTGTGAAGAGCATCTCAGAATCACAATGTACCACTCTCCCCAGGGTACCTGTGCCACTCTCCCCAGGGTACCTGTGCCACTCTCCCCAGGGTACCTGTGCCACTCTCCCCAGGGTACCTGTGCCACTCTCCCCAGGGTACCTGTGCCACTCTCCCCAGGGTACCTGTGCCACTCTCCCCAGGGTACCTGTGCCACTCTCCCCAGGGTACCTGTGCCACTCTCCCCAGGGTACCTGTGCCGCTCTCCCCAGGGTACCTGTGCCGCTCTCCCCAGGGTACCTGTGCCACTCTCCCCAGGGTACCTGTCCTCCTCTCCAGTGAACTCACAGCCCATGTTGGGGACCATTCCTTCTTATGTGCTAACACTGGGTTACCTGACCCTTTTTCCCTCTACCACAAAGTCTCAAAAATTGGGGGACACATTAAGGTGTGTGATCATTAAGGGGACCATAATCAATTCTCCCAACATTAATGAAATCCTGCTGACTACAAGTTCAAGGGAAAGAAGGGCCAGGAGAGAAGCCTTCTCTACAAGGCTGGTAGGAACCAGGCATGCAGGCGTTTCTACCAGCCTTCCTGGTCTCTCTGTCTACCTCTTGATCTTCCTGCGCAAAGCTTAGAATATTCTCAATACCCATGTAAAGCACATGGAGACAGCATACCATCATAGCTCCTTATGCATGAGGTATTAGTTCCAGGACTCCTTCCAGATGCTCTGTGTGTGTGTGTGTGTGTGTGTGTGTGTGTGTGTGTGTGTGTGTGTGTACCTTATATAAAATGGCATAGGGTTTGCATATACCCAACACATCCTCCATTACCTTTAGATGACTTATAATAGAGACCAGAAATGACATACAAATAGTTAATGTACCCTGTTGTTAATGGAATAACACCACCACCACCCTTACTAGTTCCATACACTTGCAGTTCTTTTTCTGATATTAAATGGCATGCAGAACCCAAGCATCTTCAGTGACGCAGGACGCTCCCCACCCCCAGAGCACTAACGCAAACAAACACGGCAATTCTCCGGGCTTTGCAGGGATGTATGGATACACTGTGGCTCAAAACTGTTACTTTCTGATTCATTCCTAGTTCATAGCTTTATCTGTTTGTGTTGCAATTAAGAACTCTCACCTGCAGTAATTGCCCTGACAGAGGCAGCGTTTGCCTGTATGCTGACATTCTCGCCTTCCCTTCCAGGATCAGTACAAGTTCTGCTATGAGGTGGCCCTGGAGTACCTGAACTCTGGCTGACAGCATCAGCAGCCCTGCAGAGGAATCCCTACCACAAAGTCAAGGAGTTCGACAGCGTCCGTGATGATAAGAAGAACTGTCAGTATGCTTATTTTGCTTTGCATAACTGGCTCTTTTTAAGAGCCCAAGAAAGTGTTTCTAAAACTGCTTGCACTGCCCAGTTCCCTGTAATGCTGCTGTGTGATCAAAACCCAGCAGCCAGTCCCAGAGACTGGACTCCTCGCCACTGGCCCTGTTAGAGCAGCGTAGGTAACGTGGTCAATTGAAGAGCACAACTATATTCTTATGAAGGAATTTGTACCTTTGGGGTATTTTTTTGTGGCTGTGACCCTTTGTCATTGTTACAACTGAGTGTATGTTTCGTTCTGTGGAGAATGCTACCTGGCATTATGATAATATATTCTTTTAGTTAATATTTGTATTTTAACATGTTGCATAATATAAGATTATATAGCTTTCAAAGACTAACAGATAAAGATGTAATGAACAAAGACGCATTGTATGAGTTGTGGTTTCTAGCGGATTTATATGGGTTCCAAGGGAAAAGCTGGGAAGGCCTCCATTCAAAATGTAACCTGGTCAGTCACAGATCCAAAGCTTTTCCATTTGTTTATATTGTAAATATTTTTGATTTCATCAAATTATTTATTCATTAAAAGAATTTTTTTGTGACGCACAGTGGGTGACAATCATTTTTACTAAGCCCAAGAAATGACTGATTGTATGATGTTACCTTTTTGTGAATTCTCAACTCAATAAATTATGACCCTTGACCATTCTTGCTGTATTGCTAGTGTAGTGTCCCAGTAATAGGTGGTGGAAGCCGCCCTCTCAGACTCCTCCAGTCAGGGAGAGATTGCACCTGGAACCTGATCTTGGTCCATGTTTCACTTCTGATGGGCTGGTTCATTTATAAGGAAACCTACATCGTGCATAAATTGAGGCCATCATGGTGAGAGGCTGAAAGGGCAAATATGCGCAGGAGAGCAAGCAAGAGATGGCTTCTGGAATGAAGCCACTCCCACAGCAATGGCCGCAGCCCATTCAAGGCCACCCGTAAAAGCTCAGCCCTCTCAGCGTGTCTGTCAGTTTCTGTCCACGAGAGTTTTAGAGTGAGTGGGTATTCACATCATAGCAACCTGGTCGCCTGGTTCGGGTAGAGCTGGAACCTGGGACTGTGTGGGTGTGGCCTGCCCTGTGCTTAGGAATGTGTTTCAATGTTTACCTGGGGGGGGGGGGGGGGGGGGGGGGGGAGGCAGAGCTAGCTGTACAGAATGGAGACAAGGGCCAGAACAGGAATTTTATGACCTGGAGTTACACGAGCCCTCCTGTCTTGCCTCAGGTAACCCTTCATTCCTTATCTAAACCTAAATTGTGCTGAGAGAGCAACTTTTGCATGATTATTCTATCAGTCCATTTAATTAAAGCAGGACAAACAGGTAATTGGATGCGTCCTACCAGGAGGAAAGGCCACTGTGTGTTGAAACGTGGTAGCTAAACATCATGCGCCATTCTTTTAACCCAAAGCCCAAGGCAGGTGTACTGTGGGTGGGAGCCTTAAATTTAAACTGTTTCAAGCAGTGTTAAAGGATTACCAGTAGCTGATGGAGAGAGACCAGCCTCTATTGGGCGATAGCCTGCATCAGCACCATCCTGCGCAGAGGTAGGGCCTGTCCACACCATGATCTGGGGAGGACTGACCCTCATCTAGGGAGGCCTGTGAATGTCATCTGACAGGTGAGGTGACTCCCCTTGGACAATATTAACTAAAGGCACACCACTTAGTAGGCTGGACATTCCTTCAAAGCTCCAGGGAAGCAGAGGCAGCAGTAGTATCAGAATGGTCTCGGAAAATGGAGCCATCGTCACTGGAGCGAGTGGGGAAAGTGGAAAGGGCGCTCCTACCCCGGGGAGCTTGGTGACCAAGGACCGAGTGAGTGGAGGGCGCCAGCGGGACAGAAGCTGATATCAGCACGAAAGGCCCCTGCTTCGCTCAGCTGAGCAGTCTACCTACCCAGGATTGCTACCAGTGTCTCCAGATCCTGCCTCACAGTGTCGGGGCCTTATCTGCTCTCATGGTTTGTATATGCTTGGCCCAGGTCCTGTCCACACCATGATCTAGGGAGGACTGAATCTCATCTAATGGGGGCTAAATCTCATTTAGGGAGGCCTGTGAATGTCATCTGATAGGCGAGATGAGTCACCTTGAAAAATAACTAAATTAACTAAAGCCACACTACTTAGTAGACTCAACACTAGACTGGACAGGCCCTAGCACTATTAGAAGGTGTAGCCTTGTTAAAGTAGGTGTGTCCTTGTTGGAATAGGTGTGTCACTGTGAGCATAGGCTTTAAGACCCTCATCCTAGCTGCCTGAAAGCGAGTATTCTGCTAGCAGCCTTCAAATGAAGATGGAGAACTCTCAGCTCCTCCTACACCATGCCTGCCTGGATGCTGCCATGATCCTGCCTTGACAATAATAGACTGAACCTCAGAACCTGTAAGCCAGCCTCAATTAAATGTTGTCCTTATAAGAGTTGCCTTGGTCATGGCATCTATTCACAGCAGTAAAACCCCAACTAAGACATCTGTCCTCAGTAGAAACTGCTGGAGCTATGCTTTGAATCCACACTCAAGGTCTTATACTCAGGGTCCTCCCAAGGATGAGTTCTCAATGCTCTGCTGTTCCTCCATAGGTTCCTGAAAGACTAAAGTGATGCTCTGTCTGTCCCTCTTAGAAGTTATCTCTCCAGAAGCCAGCAAAAGGACGGATACCTGCACCCAGTGTCTTGGTAGTGGGAATGGCTTCTCCCGGACTCTCTTCTTACCAAGTCATAAGCTCTGTTCCCTAATCCTAGTTGGAAAGAGAAATCTTTGAGCAGATGCAAAGAGACCTGAGATCTTAGTCTAATGGCACAGCCCATTTCCTCGGACAGCCAGGTGCACACTGAAGCCAGTGAGTCCCTCTCCATTTAAGTCCCTTTATCTTTAATCTCCTTTTACTTGTTCTACCTTTTAGCAGAATAGGAAATTATGAGCACTTTGCAGCTTTCTCTAGCTTCCCATGGGCCCTGGCAGCATTGTTGTGGGTTGTAACTATCAGTACACAGAGGAAGCCTCTGGCCTTGCAAATCAGGGAGGCCAACTCTCAGTTATGCACCCTCCTTTCTTCTCATATTTTCTGGGGCCCACTTTTCTGAATCTCCCCGAACCTCTCTGGCACTCCATTGTCTATGGCTTTCCCGAAAACCAATTCAAGAGCCTTGCCCATTGCCCCTGTGAGCAAAGCATGCCTATGACTCTCCAATCCTGTTGAACTGGTGATCACTACGAATCTGAGCAGCTCCAGGCCCTGTCATCTCAGCAAGGACTCCTGACTACCACTGGCTCTACTGCTACTGGGCCTGTGGCCACCTCAGTTACACAGTCAAGCTGGGCATCAGAGCTGTCTCGACCAGTGAACAGTGTGCAGGAGCAGAATCAGGAATGTCAGAGAGAAGAGGCAGGTCCTGTGAAAAGTAAACATGAGGAGGATGGGGTCCAGCCCAGTGCCCTGAGCACCCCCTGAGAAGGGGGACATAACAGCTCCACATCATCATCATCCTTCCTGAACAGGGTAAACACTCTCACTGTGAAACGATGCCATGCAGAAGAGCACAAGAACACAGAGAGGGGGATGATGGGAATGGACTGGCTGCCAGGGAAGGAGGTAGCCTCAATCTATGGGAGCTCACCAGCAATGCAGAACAGCTCTACCCACAAATGCAGCTCCAGAGATCTCCATGAATTCTCTCTCTCTCTCTTTCTCTCTCTCTCTCTCTCTCTCTCTCTCTCTCTCTCTCTCTCTCTCTTTC
>NW_022196896.1:131329039-131332710 GCF_008632895.1 Mastomys coucha | reverse complement strand
TTTCACACACACACACACACACACACACACACACACACACACTCACCAGCACCACCACCCTTTGGAAGCAGAAGGAGCTAGTGGAAACAGGTTGCAGCAGACCCAAGACACACAAATTCGAAGAGAAGGAAACTTCAGATGGAAGCCTGAAGCAAATGGCTAACTACAGCCAAGGAAACAGAGCTGCCTGCTGCTATAGGGCAGCTGTGGGATGTGGTCGTTGCTAGGCAGGGTTTGTCTCAATGTCCCCCAGAACACAGAACAGAGGCAATTATCACCACAAGAACATGCCAAGGGAAGTGGAGGTAGGAATCCACAAGAGAAGAACATGATTGGGAACAATCAACATGGAGTGCTGCCAGGAGGAAAGTCGAGGAGCCATTGCATGGCATCGGCAAGAGGGGACACAGAAGATGATCACTCAGGTCAGTGATCTCTCTGTATGTCCACCCAGCGCCCCCCACAGCAACCCTTCATCTATAGAATTCCTCAGCACCAGCATGGTCCCTACTTTTCACCACTGTGAACAGAATTCAGATCTTCTCCCTCCCCACCCCCCTATCCCCTTACACCTCCCAAAGCCCAGAGACTGACCTGGCCTACATACGTTGGGTCCATTTTTTTAACCCTACCCCCTCCTCTTAGTCTACCTTGAACCCAAGCCTCTCCTACTTTTCCTTTGCCCCTTTACTCTTGTTTCTCCATATGTCTCCCTGTCTCTACCTCTCAACTAGAAACCTAATTTGAAGCACTGGCCCCAACATCATTGGTTTTAGCTTTTCCTCCTCCTCCTCTTTCTCTCCTTCCTCCTCCTCCTCCTCTTCCTCCTCTTCTTCCTCCTCTTCCTCCTCCTCCTCCTTTCTACTTGTATCTGTAATAACTGGCATTAGCATTCACAGTACTATTGGGGTCCCTTTACTCTCTAGAACAACCAGTATCCATTAAGTATCCATTTCAGGGCTGGAGAGATGGTTCAGTGGTTAAGAACATTGGCTGCTTTTCCAGAGGTCCTAAGTTCAATCCCCAGCAACCACATAGTGGCTCACAACCATCTATAATGGGATCTGATGCCCTCTTCTGGCTTGCATTAAGAAGACAAAGCACTCATATACAATCAATCAATAAATAAATAAATAAATAATATTTTTTAAAAGTATCCATTTCATAGCCACCTGCTGCTCTGTTATCAGAATGGGTTAGCCACCGGACAGTAGTTGTTGCTGAAGAGAGAATTCAGCCTACAAAGACAGACTCGATAGAGCCCGATGCCTAGACCACCAACCTAACAAAGACAGACTCAATAGAGCCCAATGCCTAGACCACCAATCTAACAAAGACAGATTCAATAGAGCCCAATGCCTAGACCACCAATCTAACAAAGAAAACACTACACAAACTATACTACAACCTGGTCTCTCCTGAACACTACAAATGCCTCTCCTGAAACAAGACAAAAAAGGTGACCTGCATTAAAACAATAACAAGAATATCTTTAGCCAACCATCTAACTCTCATGAGCAGAAACCAGAGAAGCCAAGGCAACATGTCTCCTCCAAAAACTGTCGATCCCATGGTAATGACTCCCAATGAAAATGACTTAGAGATAAAATCTAAATGGCTGAGATAAGCCATTCAGTGAAATTACAGCCAAGATTTTCCCAAACCGGAAGAAAGAAAAAGACATCTGAAAATAAGAAGCATTTAGAACCCCACATAGACATGAGCAAAAGAGAACTTCTCCATGAAGTGCCATAATCAAGATGTCAAAAATACAGAGCAAAGAAGCAACACTAAAAGCCATAAGAGGAAAACATGACATATTTCAGTCTATGAGAGTAAATGACTGTCTCCCAGGATTGCCATACCCAACAAAGTTATCTCCTAAAATTGATGGAGAAATAAGAATACTTCAACGCAAATACAAGTTCAGACAATTTATGACAAGTAAGTCAGAACTGCAGAAAACCCTTAAAGGAACTCTATATACATAAGAGGGAAGAGAAAGAGGAAGAGAATAAGAAAATGAAGCCAAGGAGGATAAGAAGGATGAGGACAAGGAAAGAGAAAAGAAGAGAGTTTTGAACAAAAGAACACAGGAAAGGATAGAGTCTGTGATGGCAACAGGTAACCAGAGGAGAATAGGAAGGAATGGGAATGTGTCTGACACAGAAACCCACCAATCATCAAATACCACCAGGAGATAAAGAAAATAACATCAATCAACCAACCAACCAGAACAACAAATAAAAAATAGTCAACAAAGCTGGACTCCTGAGATGACTTGTAAAGAAAAGCAGTGGCTGTCAGATGTGGCAACCTGTGTGTGATCCTCAAGACCAACACAAAACATGAGGACTGGCTCCGACAAGGTGTGCTTTGATGTCTACATCCATGCTGGGGCATGTGCATACCCATCCACACACAAGTGTAACATCTAATTTAAAATGAACACTATCATACCTTGAATGGAAGCCTTGATTTCCAGTTAAAAGACAAAAACCAACAACCTAGATCTAGAAACGTGACCTAACCATCTACTGTCCCCAAGAAACAAATACAGCTTGGAAAAATATTCATCAGCTGAAAGTCACACATTGGAAATCAGTCTAGTGAGCAAACAGAAACAAGCTGGTATAGCAATTCTCTTAAATCTGTCAAGACCTCAAACCAACCCAAAAGTCAGAGAAGAGAAACACCACATATTAATAAAAGGAAAATCATCAAAATGATACAGCTTCTATAAATAGTTTCCAAATCTTGGAACCCCCATTTCATTAAACAAACACTCTCAGGCATAAATACCATACAGTCTGTACACAAGAATGAGAGACTTCACATCTTCTCACATCTTTTTTTTAAGTTTTATGGCATTGTAATGAGAAAAGTTACATGATTTCAATTTATCTGAATTTGTTAACATTTAAAAACATATTTTAAGTAAATAGAATTAAATCGCATTCTTGTTTTCCTTTTGTACCCCAACTCCTCCCAGAGACCCCCCTTCAATACCTACAATATCTTTTTATCATATTCTTTAAAATTTATAAAATATTATAACAACGAAAATGAGTATTATAAAAGTTGTTTGATATAAAACAACAATCAATTTAACAGTCTTATGTAGATGCTTGTCTATGGCAATACTGAAAATACATATGTTTTTCTCAATATAAATTTTAAATAATTCCAAATGTATTAACTGTATATTTCAAAATAATATATCACTACTAATATTTTCTTAAATGAACATAAATGTATGAAGTGATTTTGTTTGTTTGTTTTATATTCAGTAGAGCTTAAAATCTTGGCTCTTACTGTAGTAAGTTGATACAAGAGTTAAAGTCAAGCAAAGCATTTAGTCTCACTCTTTGTTGTTCTCATACAAGCCACCTCCCAAATTAATTGTCTACATTTCTTTTGGGTATATAAATACTTTTAAAATACATAAGCTATTCTGAAAACCATAGTATAGTGTAAAAATATCAAATAAACAATCCTACTGATAGAAAGGCTGAGATAGGAGAAGCAAGATCTCAAGACTATTATGTTGTACACAGCAAGACACTGTCACGAACAAACAAGCTGAAGGTGTATATGGATTGTATCATATTGGACCTGTTTCTCCAATTACCAAATTAGAGAGACCATTGGATGACAACCAACAAATTTCT
>NW_022196896.1:131321279-131327304 GCF_008632895.1 Mastomys coucha | reverse complement strand
TGCTATGATGGGAGAATTGGGTTCTGATGATGCCAAGTGACCTTGGTTTGTGTTGTTTATTTTCTTAACGCTTGCCCCGCACCATCTGGTTATCTCTAGTGTTACCTGCCCTTGCTAAATCTGACTGGAGTCTGTCCTTCCTATGATCCTGGTTGTGTCAGAACTCCTGAGAGTCAAGCTGTCTCTGTGATCCTGTGATTCTGGGAACCTGTGACCCTGGGCTTGTTAGAACACCTGGGAGTAGAGCTTCCTCTGGGTGTTTTGGGAATGACTGCAGAGTTTTCGTCCAAGGTCTGCTCAGGGCACTGGCCGGCCCAGACAGACCAGAAGCAACCCAAGCCACTGGGCTGGCAGAGTTCTTGTATGCCTGGGTCCTGCTGGTCCCAGTTACTCCCAGTGTTGGGACAGATGTTGTGTCCTCCTCACCTCTGATCCTGGGCATGTTAGAGCACCTGGGAGTGGAGCTTCCTCTGGGTGTTGTGGGACAGGAAGGCCATTCTCACATTTTGATAAGTATTCCTAATGAAAAGACAACAAAGAGAGCTAGACTACACCAGATGTTGGGCAATGAGATGGCTCAGCAGGTAAAGACATCTGTCACCAAGGGCCTGATGACCTGAGTTTGAGCCCCTGGATACACACAGTGGAAGGAGAGACCTGCCTGTCAAAAGCCTTCCACATGTGTAGAATGGCATGCACACCCACATACATACACAAACCCACAAAATGAATGTAATAAAAAATTTAATTTATATGGGATCAATCGGACTCAGTAAGTAGTTCCCAAACATCCTATACAACAGAGAATATGAATAAATTCTTTGCAGCAGCACATGGAACTGACAGTAAAATTGACCATTTTGTAAGCCACAAAGCAAGCTGTAATAAAGACAAATTCAACATAATCCACACATCCTAGCAGCCTACAGTGAGGGAAAACTATAAATCAGCATCAGACAAACTCAGACCATACACAGGGACGTAGAAGCGTCGCAACACACTTAGGAATGAATGGTGGGCTATGGAGGAAATGAGAGAGCAGAGTTTAAAAATTCCTAGAATCAAATAAAAATGAGACTATAACTACCAGAACTTCTGGGATTTAGCCATGGCAGTTCTAGGAACAACTTCATAGCTGTAACTCCTTATGCTTTAAAAATCCAAGAGACCTAAAATAATGATGTGCTTCAAAGCTCTAAAACAGCAAGAAGAAGCAAACCCAAAATGCAACAGATGGCAAGAAATGACAGACATTTCAGGAGAAATTAATAAAATAAGATTTTTTTTAAAAGACATATAATTAACCATACAGAGTCTGTCCTCTGAAAAGATTTTCAAGATTGATCAAGCCCTAGCCAAAATAACTAAAAGATCAAGAAGATACAAATTAATATCATTAGAGATGTAAAAAGATTTTACAACCGACTCCAACAAAATCCAGAAGATCATCAGAGAATACTTTGAAAATTTTTACTGCCAAAAGTTGGAAAGGCTACAAGAAATGGACAAATTCCAAAATGTACAGAACCTACTGAATTTAGAGCCAGAAGAGGTCATTTAAAAGACCCATAACAAGCAATAACATTGAAACAGCAATTAAAAACCTCTCCACAAAGAGACCCAGAGTTGGGTGTGGAGACTGCTGAATTCTACCAGATTCTCATGAAAAATCTCATACCAGCACTTCTCAAAGTTTCCCGCAAAGAACTAAGGCAAAATACATTCTATGAAGACAAAATACCCCAAATACCAGGATGCCCACAAACTGAACTCAGAATCAAACAGGAAGATCATATATCATAGGCAAGTAGATTTCATTCTAGGAACGCAATGCTGGTTCAACGAATACAAATACAACATCATATTAATATGCTTCCAGACAGAAATCACATGATCATATCAATAGATGCGTAAAATGCATTTGACAAAGTTCAACATAAGTTCATAATTCAAGTTTTGAAGAAAGACCTCCCATGCTCATGGATTGGTAGGATGGTAAAAATTGTCATCTTCTCAGAAACAATCTACAGGTTTAGTACAATCCCCATCAAAATTCCAACACAATTCTTAACAGACCATGAAAGAACAATACTCGACTTCATATGGAAAAGCAAAAAAATCTAGGATGGTTAAAACAATCCTGTACAGTAAAAGAATGTCTGGTAATATCACTCTCTCTGATTTCAAGATGAACTACAAAGCAATAGTAATAAAAAAAAATAACATGGTTTAGCAAGAAAAACAGACAAGCTGATTGATGAAATCAAGTCGAAAACCCTGTTGTAAATCCACATACCTATGGACACATGATTTTTTATGGAGTCAAAATATACACTGGAAGAAAGAAATCATCTTTAACAAATTGGTGCTGGTCAAAAGCAACTCAGGGGAGAAACTTTGGGTATACAATTCCTGAGAGTTAAAAACCCATCATGGGAAGACACGCAGCAGGTGTAAGGCATTGACTATCACTGCAGGAAGACCCCAGACTCAAATAGTATGAAAATGCAAAGAACTTTTATTCTGCGGAGACATCCAACATGCCGGGGTCAACCATTACACAAACTGGTGATCAGGAGAGAAACTCGAAAGCTCCTTTTATGCAGGGTGAGAGGAATTTTCTGGAAGGGTTAGGTAATCTTTTAATATGATAGGCTAGGCATGTGGCAGTTACATTAGTGCAATTTTGATTGGTTGCTATGTTAATTTTACCATTTTTGATCTTAAAGAAATTCCAGGAACTGGCTTAGCTCTGGGTTTGTTATCTTTCTGAACCAAATGTCCCAGGAACTGACACAGCTTCAGGTTCATCCTTCCTCTTGGTCAAATGTCAGGGCAGACATTGTCCATGACTCCCTTTAGAAGCCTGGTTCATTTCCTGGGAAACTGGAAAATTTCTACTCCCTGGGCTTTTAGACTTCTCACAGGGAGGGAAGAGATGGTGGCAGGAGCAGACATTGGCTGGTCCCATCATATTTCGTCTACATTCAGGGAGCAGAGAGAAAATCACATCATTATTGTAACCAAGAACACAAAAGGCTCATGGTATAAGTTCAGTTACTTTGTAATAAACACACACAAGAAAGTAACCAAGACAGAGACAATCTGGCTTCTCTTATCCAATGTCAGATCTACTGATTAGATCTCCTAATAAATGAGATGCAGCTAAATGAGCATGCTCATCTTCAAAAGCAAGGACATGGCAAGGCCCTGTGGTAGGCCCTCATCTCCTATAAACTGCATACTTCAGGACACCTAATGCCTTTTACCCATCAGAGAACTCAACTGATAAACAACTAAGGTGTCCAACCAATGACTATTTAGGTACCACTGGCTTGGCGAAATGTCTCCTACAGACCGATATATTAAAGGCTCAGTCTCCAAGCCATGCCACTTAGGGGAGGAAATGGGAACTTTAAGAAGTGAGGCCCAGCAGGAAATCTTGTGATCACTGTGGACATGATATTAAAGGGGATATAGGGCATTGTCACCATCCTGGTCCCTCTCATTTTGCAGCTACTGTATGCTCGCCAGTCACTACAATGTGCTGCTTTGCTATATAGATCCACAGGCAGCAGGGATAACCGACCATGGATGGAACCCTCCACAAGTATAAGGCAAAATAACGCTTTCTACTTTGTATTTGTTAGAAACTGGTAAGATGGCTCAGTGATTAAAAGTTTGTCGTATAAGCCTGATGACCTGAGTTAGTCCCCAGAACCCAAGGTAGAAGGAGAATACCAATTCCTGAAAGCTGTCTTTTGTCCTACACACACACACACTCTCTCTCTCTCTTTCTCTCTCTCTCTCTCTCTCTCTCTCTCTCTCTCTCTCTCTCTCTCTCTCTCTCTCACACACACACACACACACATACCACCACCACCACCACATAAACAAACAACATTAAAGATTTTACTCAGTTCTCTGTCATTGTATAAGCATTTCTAAGATCATCAATCTTAAAAAGAACAAAGGTTTATTTTGACTCGAGATTTTAGAGATTAATCACAACAGATCCTATGGACCTGTGGCTAGTGCAGTGGCCAGTCCATCATGGTGGAAGAAAACACTGGGGGAAAGCGGCCCACTTTATGGCAGCCAGGAAATAAAGGGAAAGGAATTCTCAGAATCCCAATATCCCCGAAAAGGCACGCCCTCTGATAGCTCACTCCCTTCCACTCCATGTTAGGATGTTCCTCCACTTCCTAATATCACCAACACATGGGTTTAATGGGTCCAGTTATCATGGTTGATCATCTCAGGTATCTTCTATAGGAAGCTAAAGCTCTCTGCACAAGGCCTTCCTCAGAGTTCACAAGAGAAATGCTGGGAGACAAATTTTTCAGCTCCAAGCCACGTGCCCACTCACACCTCGACTAGGATATCTGAACAAAGAAGACCCAGAGCCATCAACCTACTCTGCTCTCAGCTTATCGATCCCTATAAATGTGTGAAAAAAAATAAATGTTTTTCATCTTAAGCAGTGGGACTTCATGATGCTGGGTGTGGATGCCACCCTTTTAGACCTTATTCTTCTTATATATTCCCAGTGTTACATCCTTTACACTGTTCCTAGGATTTCAATAACTCTATGAGTTTAATGGCTCATGTTCTTACCCCAGACTTAAGCTCCAATTCTGATATTCATTAGAAGCCACTGGAAAGAGGGACTTCCAATGAGGAATTTAGAGTGTAGCCCAACTTCTTTATTATGTTCTAGGGTCTCAAAACTTCTTCCCAGAAGGATTCATGTCCAAAAGATTTGGTTTAAGAGCTCATTGAACAGGTCATAACTGAGCATTTATGTTTGACCATTCTGAATTTCTCCGACTCTGAGTTAGAGAAGTGATGGTTTTCCAGTGTCAATGCTAATGGCTTTCTCAGTGCCCCAGGGGATTTAGGCATGCAAAGGAACGCTTGCTACTAATTATAATTTTGGCAATCTCCCAAGTATTAATCTTAAGAATTTATTAGCTAATAAGAAATCTGTTAAATATTATATAATCAATGTTGCTGTAAATATTCACAACTACTAGCAAGTAGTAAGTAAAAAATTATGATTCCGCAAAATAAATTTTCCCAATCAGTGTAAACCTCAATTACAAACTTAACCTGGCACTCTCAGACACTTAATTAAAATCTAAATATTAACATATTAATTCCCTTTGGTATTCTAATACCTTAACATGCCAAGGCTCCCAACAAAGGAAGCTACAAACTAGCTAATGTCCTTACACAGTAGGTAGGTATGATGATGTGGACGCCATCTTCTTTGTTTTATTGTTGTTATGTTGTTTTGGTTTTATTTATTTTGGTTTGTTTTTTCCTTGCACCAAAAATAGATTTTTTTTAATCGTAAATATCCTGATTACAATTTCCCCTCCCTCTACTCCCCCTAGCTCCTCTCAACTTCCCCTCCCATCTGGATCCACCCCCTTCTTGACTCTCATTAGAAAACAAATAGGCTTCAAAGGAATAATAATAAAATATAATATGATAAGATAAAATAAAAACAACAGATCAGAATAAGATAAAAGAATCAGAAGGAAGAAAGCCCAAGAAAGGGCATAAGAAATATAGATGCAGAGACCCACTCACATCAATACTCAGATATCCAATAAAACATGAAACTGGAAGCCATAATATAGATGCAAAGAACTTGCAGAATAAGAAAAGAGATTAGGTCCTGAGCAGACCTTGGGTGAAAGCTCTGCAGCCAGTCTCACAATACCCAGAGGAAGCTCCACTCCCAGGCACTCTGACACACCTAGAGTCAGAGAAGACAAGGACCCAACATCTGTCCCAACACCAGGAGTAACTGGGACCAGCGGGACACAGGAACTCCACCAGCCCAGTGGTTTCGGTTCTTTCCTGTCTCTATGGGTTGGTGTCCTGAGCAGACCTTGGGTGCAAGCTCTGCAGCCAGTCCCACAACACCCAGAGGAAGCTCACTCCCGGGTGCTCTAACAAGTCCAGGGTCACAGGATCCCAGAATCACAGGATCACAGAGACAGCTTGACTCTGA
>NW_022196896.1:131319538-131319958 GCF_008632895.1 Mastomys coucha | reverse complement strand
TCACTCAAGTCAAATAGCTTTGACCATAGCAGGAAGTCTGTATCCAAAAGTCGTGCCTACAATTCATTTTTTCGTGCAGCAGAACTGTCAACTCTCAGCTTAGCAATGATGGAGATAAAATCCTTTGGTGATGTGAGGGTCATTGAAGTACAGCCTTATTGCAATGAAATCCAATGTCTAAAATTGTTCTTATTTTTGGCTTATACCACAGTAAGGGCCAAGATTTTAAACTCTACTAAATACAAAACAAACAAACAAAAAGACTTTATATATTTATATTCATTTAAGAAAATACTAGTAGTGATGTATTATTTTGAAATATGTTATTTATACTAAATAACATGTATTATTTAGTTAATATGTTTGGAGTTATTTAAAATTTATATTGTGAAAAATGTATTTTCACTATTGCTGTAGACG
>NW_022196896.1:131311710-131319353 GCF_008632895.1 Mastomys coucha | reverse complement strand
ATAATACTCATTTTTATTGTTATAATATTTTATAAATTTTAAGGAATATGACAAAAAAGATATTGTGGGTATTGAGGGGGATCTCTGGGAGGAGTTGGGATACAAAAGAGAAACAAGAATGTTATTTAATTTTATTTACTTAAAATATATTTTTAAATGTTAACAAATTCAGATAAATTGAAATCATGTAACTTTGTTCATCATAATGCAATAAAAGTTAAAAAAAGAAAAAAGGAAGAGATTAAAAACAAAATAAATAAATTTAAATTTAAAATTTTTTAAAAAGCCATCTTCACATGGCACTATGAACAAGGGACCCACCATTGATGCCATTGAGTTCATGTTCCGTTGACCACCTACCATGAGGCATATAGCCTACCCTTTATGAGTAATATTTCCCAAGTAAGACTCCATTGTGTAAATGTACCACATTCTCTTTATCTGTTCATCTGTTGAGTGGCCTCTAGGTTGTCTGCAATTTTTGATAAATAGAACAGCAATGAACATGGTTCAGCAACTATCTCTGTTATAGCATGGAGCATCCTTTGGTTATATGTGCAAGAGTGGTATACCTGGATCTTGAGGTAAATCGGTAAATTGATTTCTGTCTTCCTGAGTAACCACCATATTGATTTCCATAGTGGCTGTACAAGTTTGCATTCCCATCATCAATGGAAGAGTGTTCCCCTTACTTAACCTCTTTGCCAGCATGAGCTGTCGCTTGTGTTTTTGATCTTAGCCCTTCTGACTGGTATAAGATGGAATCTCAAAGTAGTTTTGATTTGCATTTCCCTGATGACTAAATATGTTAAACATTTGTTTCTCAGCCATTTGTGTTTCCTATTTTGAGACTTCTGTTTAGATCTGTATCTCACTTTTAAATGGAATATTTGTTTTCCTTATTTCTATTTTTTCTTATATACTTTGGATATTAGTCCTCTATTAGATGTTGTTGGTAGAAGTCTTTTCCCATTCTGTAGGCTGCCACTCTGTCCTATTGATGTCCTTTGTCCTTTGCCATGCAGAAGATTTTCGGTTTCATGGGGTCCCTTTTAATTGTGGATCTTAGTGTCTGTGCTAAAGTTATTCTGTTTAGAAAGTCTTCTCCTGTGCCAAAGATTAAAGAATATCCCCTACTTTCTTTTCTAACAGATCCAGTGTATCTGATTTTATGTTGAGATCTGATAGCATCTTTTTTTAGTGCGTTTTAGGTGGCCTCAGATGTACCTTGACTACTGAGCTGCCAGATTTTTCATTTCTCTTTTGCAATGATTGTAAAAGCCTCATGTCATTTTTGAGAAATACACTCAGACCTTACACCACTCGTGTCTAGTCTGTTAGTCAAAACCGAATCCCGTGCACACCTGGCCAGAACCCATCGCCCCGCGGAACAAGGGACCGTGTAAGAAACCCCCTTCCATGGCATTTTTTGACAGTCACTCTTATTCATTCTCAGTGTCACACTGTTTATACTGTTTCAGGGATTTCCATAACTTCCTGAATTTACTAGCTGGTCTATAATCTTAGAGTTTAGTAGCTGATATTTCTGGAATCTTAGAAAATTAACAAGAGACAAAAATAAAATATTTCCTTAATTCATTGGAAGTTGTAAGATCTTGGGTTAATGACCTGTTAACTTTGGTGGAGATGGAGTTGTACAAAGAAGAACCACTGGTCCTTGGAGTAGTGTGCGTTTATTACAAAGTAACTGAACTTATACCATGAGACTTTTTGTTTGTTTGTTTTGTTTTAATTTTTCAAGACAGGGTTTCTCTGTATAGCCCTGGCTATCCTGGAACTCACTCTGTAGACCAGACTAGCCTTAAACTCAGAAATTTGCCTGCCTCTGCCTCCCAAGTGCTGGGATTAAAGGCATGCGCCACCACTGCCCGGCTACCATGAGTCTTGTGTTCTTGGTTACTCTAATGATGTGATTTTCGGAGTCATAGGGCTTTTCCCATGAATTAAGTGCTTCCTGTACCTCTTTCTCCTGTTCATCAAACATTGATGGCTTGTTATTCTGGAAGCTCCTGGGCATGTGTCTTTTTAACATTATTCTATAATGAACAGACTTGTCTGAACCTTCTTTATTTGAGAAAATAGGACATCTAGGCTTAGCCCTCTCTCCTCCTGAAAACGAATGACTAGTTCCTTATCCAGGAATATGTGCTTGGATATTATTAATCAATTACTTTATGAAATATTCAAGATATAAATACCCATGACTATGATGTTTTCTACTTGCTACTCATGCATTTCTAAGTTTTATTTATAGTTATTTTTATTTTATGTGTTTTGAATGTTTGCCAGCATGTATTTGAGCACCATGTATGTGCCTGATGCCCATGAAGACCACACAAGGATATCTGATTCCTTAAGACTGGAGTTACAAACTGCTGTGAACCATCACATTTTCTGATCTGTCCTACCAAGTTGAAACAAAATTAAATGAGCTACAGCCACTGGGAATCACTTCCCTGACTCAATTTCCTCCTCTGTCTGAGGCATGTCATCCCTGTTTATCATACAAGGACTTGACATAGGACAAAGTGAAATATCAGGAAATAGGGAAAGCTAAAAGCCACATGAGCATTGAATATAGCCATGGTGACAGCAGATCTATGAAATTCTACCTCAGGAAACATGTACATATGGATCAAGTAAGCCTCATGGTACAGATGGTATAACTCTAGGGCAGGCATTGGGAGAAACTGCCCATGTTGTGCCTGGGCAATGCTCTAGCACAGACTCCTGGCTCCCCCAGCTGTTTCTGTGGAAGAGGCAGCACCACACATCCTTAGATGCCAAAGCACCCAGCTGGGCCCTGTAAACAAAGATAATGCCACAACCTGGGCCCAATGCTGTACTTGGCAGGCCGGGGAGGCTTTCGCTTGCTTCATTAAGGCAACATTAAGATGGCCTTCCTCCCTGTGTTATTATAAGTAATAGAATGAGTGTGTAATTACCGCCTCTGCCTCAGTCTGGAATGGCTCTGAAAGCTGCCCTTGGCTCCAGGCATTGGAAAGAGAAAGAACCTGATCTGGGAGGTTAGTTAGTGGCTCCCCTAAGGTCACAACACTGCAAGGGGCTACTCAGGGCTTGATTTCAGGCCTGTTCATCCATTGCTTCCCTCGGATCACAATGGAGTTTGGGATCTAAAGCCAACAGCAAGGTCCTAGTGGCCACCATGTCAGTGCATCTAGGTGTGATCTGCAACAGTTTCTCTGGTCTGCATCTTAAGTTGCTGTCACGATAACAAAAGACCTGGTTAGGACATCTTTCAACGGAAATGAGAGGGGAAATACTCAGAAGGAGGAAGGGAAGAAGGGTCATCCAGTATCTTTGAGTCAGGGTCTCTCATTGCCCTGCTGTTAAGTTCATCAGTTAGGTCGGAATAGCTGAGCAGCAGACCTTGGAGATCCATCCATTGATGCCCCCTCGTCCCAGGATGACATGTGCACACTACCCGCTCTACTTTGCTGTCTGTTGCTGAGAGAAAACACTGACCAAAAGCATCTTGCCTGTCTTACTCACGGTTCTATTGCTGTGAAGACACCATGACCAAGGCAACTCTTACAAAAGGCAGCATTTAATAGGGGGCTTGCTTGCAGTCTCAGAGGGTTAGTCCATCATCAACAGGATGGGAAGCAGACAGGCGTGGTGCCAGAACAGTCCCTGAGAGCTTTAAGCTTTAAGTGATCTGTAAGTGGCAAGCAGAGAGAAGACACTGGTATTGGCACGGCCTTTCGAAACTTCAAAGCCCACCCTCGGTGACGCACTCACTTCCTTCAGCCATGCCACACCTACTGTTACAAGGCCACACCTTCTAATCCTTCTCAAGCAATCCCACTCCCTCATAACTAAGCATTCAAATATATGAGCCTATGAGGGCCTTTCTTATTCCAACCACTGCATCAAAGGAGGAAAGGGTTTATGCTAATTTACAAGTTACAGTACATCATTGAGGAGAGCCAGGACAAAGCTAGGACCCTGGAGGCAGGAACTGAAGCAGGGTGTATGAGAAATGCCGCTTTCTGGCTTGATCAGTGTAATGGCTATTTCTGATTGTCAACTTGACTATATCGGGATGAACTACAATCCAGAATTGGAGGGCTCACCTGTGATCCAGATTCAGACTGGAAGACACAAGTTTCTAATCTGGATCTTGGCATGAAGATCTTGAGGCATAGTGGCCATGTAAAACTTAGGCCCAGGAAGGGAGTACACACCTTTATTCCCAGGAGACTAAGGCAAGGAGATCTCTGAGTTCAAGGTCAGCCTGGGACAAAGCATGTCCGGATGTGGTGGCATACACCTTTAATCTGGGCCACACCTTCTGCTGGAGACCTACATAAGGACATTGGAAGGACAATTCCCTCTTCTTCAACTGTTTGCATTTACTTGCCAGCACATCTGTTGGAATCTACTTCTACAGAAAACCAGCTGAAATAACTCTCCTCGTGGGACTGAGCAACTATTAGATTCTTGGACTTCCCATTCACAGCTGCCCATTATTGGGGTAGTTGGACTGCAGGCTGTAAGTCATCACAATAAATTCTCTCAATATTGAGAGATATTCCATAAGTTCTATGAACTTAGAGAACCCTGATTAATACAATAAATTAAGTTCCTTTTAATTTAATTAATTAATTAAATTTAATTAATTCAGGTCTATATGTGCAGAGATGACACCATCCACAGTGTCCTGGATCCTTATGTCTACTACCAATCAAGAAACATGATGCACAGACATGGCCACAGGCCAATCTGATGGAGACAATTCTTCAGTGGGATTTCAACTTCCCATATGTGCCAAGCTGACAATGAAGGCTGGCCATCAGACCTGGCATTTTTTGTGTGGTCAGAGGATCAAGCTCAGGTCCTTATGCTTGCAAAACAAGTGCTTTTCAGACTGAGCTATCTTCCTGACCTCTTGAAGCTAGACCTGATAAAGCTAGACTTGAGGACTGGTTCTAGCTCCTGGAAAGTCCTGTTAAAGAGACTCTAACTGCATGATGAGAGGGCAGAGAAATGGAAAAAAACCTGGCAGGTTCCAGGAAGGAGCAGGCACATGATGGCCTCATGCCGACCTCAGTATTCCATCCGGGGCTCACTTTGACAAGACTGGTATACTTGAGGTGGTGTGGCTGGCCATGACACAGTCTAACTCTGTAGTGATCTTTCTCCCTCAGGTCACTCATTACCCACTCTTGGTAGCCAATGTACTCACAAGACTATCATTAGTCTCTTCTAGGAGCTGTGCCCCAAGTACCCCCACCTGGGTTCTACCTCATAAAGGGCCATCCACATCAATAATGCTACACTGGGAACCAAGATCTTAGCACATAAAATGCTAGGGGACACATTCAAGATCAGACCTCTTAGAAGAACAGATGGCTGCCAGGGTAGTGGTTCCAGCATGGTCCCTGACTACATAGTCAGGGATAGGCAGTTCATCCATCTGCTCTCCCCTAGAGCCAGGCCACAGCATGTGGCTGTGCCAGGGGTCTTTATAGCTGTTTCAATAGGAGAATGAACCTTTTCAGGGGGCAGGTATGGAGTTCTGTACCCTCTGGGGTGTATATCTGACCAAATAGCACCTAGCTGGTGATCAAAGCCTTTCTTAGGCTAATAAAGTTTTCCTAGAACAAGAAACTCATCACGTTTTGAGTGTATGTGATCATCTGAGGCAGAAGGTTCAGTTCTCTGCTCTTCTCAGAGGTCTGAGCCCAGCTGCCAAAGTCTCTTGCTTCCCCTTAAGCTAACTCTATGTCTCTATTTCATAATATACCAATTTGTCGGCCATTAGCCTCACGTTAAAGTGTGTACATTGGTTAAATATAATTCACCTCTCTTTCTGATCCTATTAGCTGATAAAAAGCATTAGCAAATTGTCACACGTTTAAATGACCGTGTAATAGGTATTGGTTTTAATTGCCGGTGCCTAAGTGGCCATTATAACGACGTGTTTTGCTTCATAAGTCAGGTAACCCCTCATTCTCGGAGGAGGGAAGCTTCGCTGCAGCAGAGATTAGACACATGCTCATAGCCTACTGGTGACATGAACATGGGACTCTGGTATCTTGACACTGACCTCAGGAGTCTTGTTGTTGGTGCTATAACATAAAATTCACCCTATAACCATTTTAAAAGCACAGTTCAGTGGCACAAAGATGGCCACATTGCTGTGTGACTCTGCTATCAAAATGCATGTCCTAGGACTGTGCCATCTTTGGTGCCCCAGGTTTTCTTATGAATGTGATTCCTTCAGGTACCTCGTATAGAGGAATGACATGTGTAACTTTGTCCTTTTGTAACAGCCTTCAGTTAGTGAGTGTCTTCAAGGCTAATCCACATTGTGGTAAGTCTCAGTATTCAGATTTTTAAAACTGAATAACATTGCTTCATAGGTATATGAGATGTGTTGTTTACCCATCCATTCAGTCACAGATTCCTAACAGTTTCCATGTATAGTATAATGATACTGTTATTGGCCTCAAACATTTTAGCTTTGTCTTAGATTACAATCCTTATTCCTTTTTCCTTTCCATCTAGAGACAGATCACTCTCCTCAGGGATTGGCATTAGATTTCACTGTGACCCCTCAGTAAACTCAGAATTCCTGTAGTTGGATATAGATCCTGAATGGAGGGACATATTTCGGGAGTTACCAAAGTGATGTGTCTCATTTATTTGACCAATGAATGTAACCATAAGAGTCACATTATAAATCCATGCCTATGGAGCCCCAAAGAGATGTTTGAATAAATTGAAAGAAAAAATTGGAGTCATGTGAAAATACATTGACTTTGTTTCTCACTTGATAATCCACAATCAATAGTATTTCTGTGCAATATTTTTGCTATTGGCCATCAATTCTTACATTACAAGCATATGTATACTGGGTGTTTCTGAATTTCTAGAAACACCTACTCAGTCAGTCCCCAGTTCTCTGTCCTTCTGCATCCAAACATCCCACATGAGGCCCTCATTCTTTCCTTCCTCCATTGTTTTGTTCTAAAGGTGCACCTATACATCTAATCCCAGCATACTTCCACCATGCACTGCCAAGCAGGAGCACCTATTTCAAGATCTTCCACCTGGCCATCTCTTCAAGATCTTGTACACCCGATCATCACTAAAATGGGAGTCAAATAAATACACTGACTCAAAGCAAGAAGTGAACGATGTCCGCTGTGCATTATGGGTCCTCATTGGCCATCCTGCCATCCTTTTCCAAGTGTAGTTTGGGTGATATTGCCTGGATCAGAGTTTGACTCATTGGATTTGTGCCTTTACTTATTTATTTTGAGGTGGGTCCTCACCATGTAGTCCCAGCTAACCTGGAACTTGCTATGTAAATCAAGCTGGACTTGAACTCATGAAGATAAACCTGCCTCTGCCTGCTGGGATTGAAGGTGTGTGCAGAAAGTATGGCCCCTTCATTGGCTTATTTTTTAAATCAAGTATCCTAGAACATCTATCCTAGCTTCGTCCAATCGAAATGATAATCAACTCTTATCTCAGACTGCAAATCAAAACAACCCTGAGATTCTACCTCACACCAGTCAGAAGGGCTAGGATAAAAAGCTCAAGTGACAGCAGATGCTGGAGAGGTTGTGGAGAAAGAGGAACATTACTTC
>NW_022196896.1:131292434-131310925 GCF_008632895.1 Mastomys coucha | reverse complement strand
AGAAATTTACATGTAAATAAAGAAAATTAAAAAAAAAAAAGAAAATCTTTTTTCCCTTTTGTGAGGCTGGTATAATATGTATGAATTTGACATCCTAAGAATCATGGACTGTCATGTAAGACACTCTGGAAGAGGCAAACCAAGGAAACTGAAAGATGATGGATAGATGGATGGATGGATGGATGGATGGATGGATGGATGGATGGATGGACAGACGGACAGACAGACAGACAGATGGACAGATAGTCAGATGGACAGATTGTTAAACAGACAGACATTAATTTTGGAAAAATTGAGCCAAGGTCCCAGCCAAATACGTAAAAAACCTTGAGCCACGAAATTACATTTATTCATACAAATGTCAAGTGTCTTCCTATAATTTTCAAACAAAAGCATTCTGACTGACTCAGTGTAAAAGTACTTCACAAATAGAAGCTGTTGTTGCCTGCTCAAGTGGTTAAAATGTGTACCGAATGTTGGAGTGTGATGGTACCTCTGTCTCCCTCATCCCCAGTCTCTTGCCCCTGTCCTACATGCAAAGCAATCCAAGGCAGAACCCACTACTATAAAGTAGTAACCTCCACTTCCATCTCAATTGATCAAATGTGAATTCTGTTGTTCCACCACAAAGCCCACCGCCCAAGAGCTCTGTACAGGTACTCAGAGAGCTCTGCGCAAACTCCATGATAGCCACTCAGAGAGCTCTGCGCAGACTCCATGATAGGCACTCAGAGCGCTCTGTGCAGACTCCACGATAGGCACTCAGAGAGCTCTGCGCAGACTCCATGATAGCCACTCAGAGAGTTCTGCGCAGGCTCCACGATAGCCACTCAGAGCGCTCTGCGCAGACTCCATGATAGCCACTCAGTGCTCTTCCTGTGTAAAGCTTAAGCCTTTAGATTACTTAGAAGGAATCAGGCCGTGTTCCACTTTCTGATGGAAAAGCAAAGGCCGGAGACCTACTTCCCTGTCCCTCCTCGTCTGGCCCACGTTATACTCAATGAGAAGAAAGGACAAAGCAGACATGGACCTCAAACCTAAGACTGTGACTAGGTATCTGAGTGCTTCCTTCAGTGAATTTCCAGATTCCTGAGTTACCCATCAGCTGGCTGGTGTCCATTTGCTCCAAAACAAATTTCTGTCTCTTACTTCAGTATTCAGAAACCTTTATTCTTGCCAAATTTTGGTGACACCTCCTCTCCCACCCCCATCTCTCTCCATACTACATACACTTATGTGGTGTCAACTCACATCTTAAACTGCACGCAGCAGCCTCCAGCTACCCAACTCAGTAACTAGACTTACTGCATCCTTTTCTGTAATCATCCAGAGTTATTTCATGCCCCACAACCAGTTGCACTGGCCTAGTATAACCACCCTGCCTATGCCACAGCCACACTCCAGTCTTCCACCAGGACTGACCCTACCTACAACTACAAACATGTCCCTTCTGCACCATTCCATCCAACCCAACCCATTCATTACCCAGACTTCCCAGGTTCTCCTCCATTGTCTAGCCTGGTAAGTCCTCCTGAAATTCCAGTCCATACTTTTCCTGCAACATTCCATATCTAGCCCAGACCTAAAACAACCAGTGTACTTGCTTGGTCTGACCTTCCCTGCCTACAAAGAAGATCTGGGCTTCAGCCGGGACCCAATTATCCCCAGTCCACAAGATTCTCCAAAGCTATACCCAACCTTTCCACCAAGCCATGTCTACCCCACATTCCAGGAAGAATATATTATATACCAGTCTAGTCCATCTAACCACCTGACTTGGCTCTACCCAGGCCATTTCCAACCTCTAGACTCAACCCACACATCTAGACTTTTGCCCCAACCTACTCTGTCCATAACAGACTAAGAACTGACAAAGTCCACATGCCCAGATTCCATCACAAAAATAACAATATGGAAGAGCCAGCCGATATCTTCTCCCCAAAGCCTACTGGTGCTATCGAGATGCTTGCCAATGAGAATGATCTAGATGAACTCCAAGATGCAGAATTCAAAAACACAATCATAAACTTCATCAAAGAATTCAAGGTGTTTAGAGAAGACTCAAAGAAACAGCTTGAAGAAATGAAGAAGATCAAGCTTGGGGTGAATATATATGAGTGATGCCCAAGAAAACACAAAACTGATAGAGAGTGTTGAGGCTTGGTCTGTTGCTATGTATTATAATGCTAAATACTGAGCTCCCAGGCCTGGTTGCCGCCAAGGATGAGAGAATCTGCAAATACACAAAGTAATGCTATGATACCTTGCTCCTTAATTTAAAACTATTGGTTGAATAAAGATCCTGGCAGCTTATAGCTGGGTATAAGAGAGGTAGGTGAGGTCTTGATTCCCAGGCTGGAGTTCTGAGGAGGACCATAAGGAAGAGAGAGAGAAGGTGAAGAGATGAGAGGATGTCATGGGGTAGGTGAGTAATGAAAACATAGCATGAGGGCTGGCCAGTTGGAGGTAATAGCAGCCCAGATGGAACATGGCAAGTTATAACTTGGGGTTATTGAAAAGGAAATAGACATATTTCCTAATGATAGCAAAGAGGGTAGATATATGCCCTACTCTGGTGCCTTTTAGGCTTATTCTAAATATAAAAGGTATGTGTCTTTTATTAGGGAACTTGAAACATCAAAGACAGGGTAGAAACCCCTGCCTGAAATTTAGTATTAATCACAACATAGTAGCGCCCAACGTGGGGCAACCAGATGAAGACAATCCAGGACTTGAGAATAGAGTTCAATAAAGAATAGAAACACTGAAGAGGACTCAGGCTGAAATGAAGATGGAATTGGAACTCAAAGATGGAATTGGCTGTAGAAATGTGGTGACTCAAACAGAAGACAGAATGTCAGCACTCAGAGATAGAGTAGAAGACCTAAATCAAATAAGCAAGAATTATGAAAAAAAATTAAACACAGGAAAGAAACAGAAAATGTGTAACACCAAGAAGCTACCAAACATTCATATTATGTTCATAGATAGGGAAAAAGAATCCCAAGTCAACGGCATAGGCCAGATCTTCAACAAGATCATAGAATAAATACGCTCCCCCAAATAAGGAAAGACACACCCATAGAAATAAAAATAGTGCCCAGAACACCAAATAGACAAGACCAAAAAAGAAAATTCCCATGGCATATTATAGTTAAGATACAGCAAAGAAACTGTATTGGAAGCTGCAAGACAAAAATGCAAGTCACATATAGAGAAAACTCCATCAGAATAATAGCTGATTTCTCAGTAGAAACTTTGAAAGCCAGACAAGCCAGGAGCGGTGTACTCAAGTCCGGAAAGACTATTACAGTGTACCCAAGTCCTGAAAGACTATTACAGTGTACCCAAGTCCTGAAAGACTATTACAGTGTATCCAAGTCCTGAAAGACTATTACAGCCAACCTAAATTAATAAACTCAACAAAACTGTCTGCCATGACTGAAGGAGAAAGAAAAAACTTAGAACCTAAATAAAATACAATTAAGAAATAAAATGTATTTTATTTGGGGTTAAGGGATGAGTCCCATAGTAGAATAAACTGTGGAAATAAGTAGGAAATCACAATTACGAAAACAGAGAAAAGCACAAAGACCACCAAAACTCAACAAAACAATGACCACAGTGAACACACAAATTGCAATAAGGACTTTAAATATCAGTAGCTTCAATTCTCCAATCAAAAGACATAGAATGCCTGAATGGATAAAGAGACACAATCCATCTATCTGTTGTCTATAAGAAGCACATCTGAACTTGAAAGGTAGGAACCAACTTAGAATAAAAGAGTGGGCCAGATAGGACCAACCAGACAGGACCAGGAAGCAAGCAGGCATTGTTACCCTATCTGACAAAACAAACTTCAAATTACAAATAATCAGAAGAGATAAAGAAGGAAACGTATTTCTAATCAAAGGAACTGTTAACTACGAAGGCATTGCTATACTACACACATATGTACCAAACTCTGGGGTACCCAATTTCATTTAAAAAAAAAAAAGTGCTACTGGATTTAAAGATACAGACTACCATTAATAGCAGCGGATTTCAGTACCCTACATTCTCCAAAAGAAGGGTCATCTGGACAAATAATTAACAGAGAGACATCAGAATTAAATGACGTCATACATCGAATGAGACTATTTCTTTCTCTTTTAAAGAGTTACTTATTGTTATATGCAAGTACACTGTAGCTGTCTTCAGACACACCAGAAGAGGGTGTCAGATCTTATTATGGATGGTTGTGAGCCACCATGTGGTTGCTGGGATTTGAACTCAGGACTTCTGGAAGAGCAGTCGGTGCTCTTAACCACTGAGCCATCTCTCCAGCCCGAGATGATCTCACCCAATCACCAAGTCTTCTGTCATGCTGCTGTGAAGCTATAGCATGGCAGCTCTTACAAAGGAAAATATTTAACTGGGGCTCGTTTCCATTTCAGAGGTTTGGTCCACTATCCTCGTGGTGGGAAGCATAGTAGCAGGAAGGCAGACAAGGTGCTGACGAGGTAGGTGGTAATTCTACATCCAGATCAGCAGGTCGTGTGAAGAGAGAGAAACACTTGGTCTGGCTTGAGCTTCTGAAAACTCAGCACCTACCCATACTTCCTCCAACAAGGCCACACCTCCTATTAGAGCAACCCCTCAGGGACCAAGCCTTCAGACCTAGGAGCCTATGGGGACCATTCTTATTCAAACCACCACACACCAAACTACACATTACATCCTATTAAATAGTAAACAGAAGCTTTTCTAAGGTAGAGCATACCATTGGACAAAAAAAAAAAAGAAAGAAAGAAAGAAAGAAAGAAATTGCAATCACACCTGTGTCCTGAACAATCACAAAGCAATAGAACTTGAAATTGACAGCAAACAGCTTTAGTAAATACCCAAACTCGTGGAAATTAAACAGCTTGTTATGAATGATGATTGGGTCAAAGAAAAAACATAGAAAGAAATAAAAATTGTCCTAGGACTAAATGAAAATAGGAACACAACAATCCTCTGGGACAGGTTAAAAGCAGTCTGTGATGGAAATGTGTAGCTTTAGATGACTACACTAAGAAATCAGAAAGAGCACAAAGAAATGATTTCATGATGCAACTCAAGGTTGTAGAAAACAAATCCAAGCCCGGTTAATGAAAAGAAACAATAAAAATTAAAGCATAAATCAATGTACTAAAAAGAAAATAATACAAAGAATCTAAGCACTCATCCTTTGAGAACATAAGTGAATTGTCAGGCTTTTTTTTTAAAAAAAAAAAAAATTATCTTTTTTTTTTTACAGTCCAGTCATTATCCCCCTTCTAGTCCACCCTCCAACAATTCCTAATCCCATTGCCCCCCTTCCCCACCCTATTCCCTGGGGCCTAAAGTCTCACAAGGGTTAGGTGTAGATTGACAGACTCTTAATGCAACCAACTAAAATAAAGAAAAAGAGGACCCAAATTAACAGAATCAGAAATGAATAGGAAAAAACTATAACAAACATGAAGAAATTCAGAATATTATACTGGAATTTTATTAAAACCTGCATTCCATTCATTGACCAAGTTGGCTTTTAACCCTGAAACCTTGAAAGTCTACATATGCAAGTCAATAAATGTACTAAACTATGTAAATGGACACGAGATGATTGAATAACTATCTCACTAGATGCAGAACGGGAGAAATAGTCTTGCCAGGAAAGAACACACTGATTGGTTATCCAATACCAAGTGGTCAGCACTGATTGGTTATCCAAGTGGTCAGCCCTGAAATCGTGCATACAAGTAACATACAGACTGAGCAGATTATATGTAGAAATATACGTGTATATACATATATGCATGTAATGACAATGAATGAGAAAAAAGGCCACGAATTTGAAAGAGAACATGGAGTGGGTGCATGACACAGTTTGGAGGAAGGAAGCAGAAGGGAAAATAGTTATAGTCAGATCTTAAAAATAAAAAAGAAACTATGTGCTAGAGCGTTTTATCTGGCCTGGATGGAGATGTTTATAGAGCTATCTAGAATTCACAGAGGCTCCTGATAACCACGGACCTGGGACAAATAGCTTCAAACAGCCTTTGCTAAAGCCCGCACCTCCAGGAGCCAGGGCGATCAGCTGGGATAGCCATTGTTTTCCTCAAGGCTACCAAAAGATTTCCAGATGGCTGCTGCTGCAAGGGTCATCCAGCTGGCTAGTTGACTGATAGTTCTCTTTGTTCAGGGAATCCCAGGAACAAGGAGAGGCCCGTAGCTACCAACTAAAGAACAAAATTGCTCTACCCTCGATATCTTTGTTTATTTGCAGAAAGTGAATAATAGAAATACTTACATTTTTCTCTTTTTATTGAAAACAGATTTTTTTCTTCTCATATGCTACATTCTAATGACAGTTTCCCTCCCTCTTCTCCTCCCTTCCCAGTTCCTGCCCATCTCTCCTCCTGTCTGGATCCACTGCATTTATCTCTCACTAGAAAACAAACAGGCCTTTAAGAAATACACACACACACACACACACACACACACACACACACACACACACATACACTCACATGCATGCTCACACACACACATGCACACTAACACACACACATGCACACTTACACACACACATACACACACATGCATGCTCACACTCACACACACATGCACACTCACACACACATACACACACATGCATGCTCACACACATGCATGCATGCTCACACACACACACATACATATTCACACACACATGCACGCTCACACACACATGCACACTCACACATACACACACATATACATGCATGCTCACACACATACACATGCATGCTCACACACATACACATGCATGCTCACACACACACACACACACACACACACACACACACACGAGCAATACTTACTCCTTCAGGTCTCAAGAGAGACTTTCAGCATTTGGACACCCTCGACCTCACCTTGCTCCAGGCCCACTCCCCAGTTACACAGCTCACTCTGCCCCTCAGGGAGGGATGTAATGGGGACATGTTGTTTAGGGTTGAGTATCCCAAGGTCTCTGACTATTGGCTTTACTTGTGTTCAACAACACTCAGCATTTTCCCACTGTCTGGGGAAGAAGCAACTCTTATTCATCTGGCTCATGTGGTGGAAGCCATCCATCTTCTCTGGTCTGGCTCTGCCATACCAGATGTGAGTGTTTGGTTTTGGACCCCAGGACAAGGGACTGAGGTGCATATTTACATATCAAAGGAGAACTGGCTCCAGGTTCTCCCAGCATCCCTCAGTCCCTACCTGGCATACTCTGCTCCCAACCCTGTTTGATCTCTCTCTCTCTCTCTCTCCCTCTCTCTCTCTCTCTCTCTCTCTCACACACACACACACACACACACACACACACACACACACACTCTCTCTCTCTCTCTCTTGCTCTCTCTCTCTCCCTCCCCTTTTCCCTCTTCTCTCTGTGCATGCCAGCATCCCTTTCTCTATTGCCCTGCCCTCCCTCCCCCAGCTTCCCATGGTGACTTCCCTGGTCTCTGTCCTTGTAAACCTGCCTTTAATATATTCTAATCTGGCTTGAATTGGCTTATTTCACCTGCAGAGAAATAACCTATCAGTGAGTGTTTATTATTATTATTGCCTATATGCATGTTTCTGTGCCACACAAACTCCAGATCCCGGAGACATCAGAAGGGGATGTTAGACCCATCCTCTGGAACTGGAGTTAAAGATGGTTATAAGCCACTACATGGGTGCTAAGGGCTCACTCAGCCTTGGTCCTCTGGAATACCACCCAGACTCGCAACCACTGAACCATCTATCCACCCCGACTTTTTTAGAAAAAGAATTGTTATTAACCTTAGAGGAGCTATAAGAGAGCAGTGCCTCTTCAGCCCTTCCTTACTCACTCGGACGGAGTAATTAAAACATCACAGACCTAGCAGGCCTGATTGTTACAATGTCAATGCTGTGAAGTCTAGTTTTTCAAGATGGCGGCGGAGCAATCGGACCAACGGTGCCGGAGGCTGGGTGCCCTCAGCTGGCCGAGCAGGAGCTGTGCTGACAGGAGCAATCACAGCTGCTGACAGGTTGCTCAGATAAATTCTCCCATCAGCAAACAGCCAGCGTACGGATGACTCTATCATCACACCCGGGACTCTGCTGTAATTCATATCTTCCTTGTGGCTAATGACATCTCAGCCCACTGATTCCACATAACATGTTCATCAGCTCAGACGGGCGATTTCTGCCCCGAACATCAAAGCCAATTTGTAAATATGAAGACATTTTTTCCTAGTAAATTTATATCAGAACGAGGCAATAATGTTCCCACAAAAATTAATGTGTCCTAGCAGATGTTTGACTTTGGGCGAGCCTGTTTTGAATATATATTACCTGCGAATGTCTATACACCAAAAGCATTTTTTATCTCTACTCATTAAATCTCAATCAAACAAGTAACCGGTCCTAAATGACAGAGGCACAGGAATACTGTCCCTCTGGCCATAAAATAGTGGCAGCTTATGGTGGTATGAAATAAATTAACTGCTGGTGTGTTTTAACAAGCAACAGTGGCCATGACAAAGGGATGTGTCCTGGGAGGAATTACTCTGGCAAGCCAGGGCTTCAGCTAGGACATGGTCTGATGCTTTCTGATAACCCTACCCAGTCACCTCAACTGCCTCTCTATGCCTTTCTCTGCATGTGAGGATATCCACCACTCACTGCTCGGGGCTGTGAGGAAACATGTGTGGTTAACATGTGTGAAGCACCTTTAGAACATGCCTGCCACTGGACATTGCGTATACTGTTGCATGCTGGGTTTTTATTTATTTTTAGTGTATATGTGTATGGTAGATGCGGATGTGGATGCATGGATACATGCAAGTTTCTGTGTGTGCACACGTGGAGAAGGCCGAAGGTTGGCATCAGGTATCTACTCGGTCATTCTCTGCCTTTTTCTCTTGAGACGGGATCTTTCACGGAACCCGGAGCTAGGCTGGCAGGCAGCAAACTGTGGGGATCTTCCAGTCAGGCCCGCATGGCCCTTGGGTTGCAGGTATGCACAGCCAAATGCTGGTGATTCTAACTCAAGTGTTCATGCTTTCCGACTATGTTCTCTTAGCTGCTGGCTCAGATGGCTGCTGAGCCATCTCTCTGGTTCTGCTCATCTTACTACATTCTAAATTGTGCAAACAGAATAAGAATGCAGGGAAATAATTCTTCAGGGATAGGCCTGGGTGTCAGGTTCAGCATTACCCATGATCCCACCCTTCTTCTCATATGACTTCTGGGAAAGCAGAGGCTCAGTTTTTCTAAGAACAGGCATCAGTTGATATCTTCAAAGCCTTCTGGTACAGTTGAGCCAAAGCACAGCACACACCTTCTCTCAGAAGTTCCCATGCTTGCTTGGTCTGTCCTCTGGGGCCTTGAGAGGTCACCAGAGAGTGAGGCCCAGCGGAAGCCTTTGGGAAGGACAGACATTGAAGACCACACAAGTCTGGAGTCCGGCCAGCAGGCAGAACAACTATTTTGTTCCTTCTCTTCCAGCTTCATCTGGCTTTCCCAGCTCTTGACCTTTGTCTCCTCCTCGCCTGTCTCTTCTCATCCTGTCACCTTGTCTGACACATTACGATGTGCTCTCTCCTGCTGCCACCTCTGACATTTACCTGTCTTGTGGTTGCTCTTCTCTTGTTTGTTTTACGTTTTTTTGATGGCTACTTTCCCTGGTAAACAGACTCTGAGAGCAAGGTTTCTGTTCCTTTGATTGGGTTTTGTAAGGATCAACACAGCCTCATCTGCGGTCTAACCCACGATGGGAGGGCAGGATGGATGCAAGGAAAGAGTCAGGGTGCTGCAGCTGAATACAACGGACACAGAAGTTATCTACTAGAAGCTTTGTCTCCAATGTGGCCGAGCTTTGGGGATAAGCCCTAAAGGAGAAAGGGACTAGTGTGATTCTCAATCTTTGGGTCGCAACCCCTTGGGGTTGAATGACCCTTTCCCAAGGGTTACCTAAGACCACTGGAAAACATTATGATTCATAAGGGAAATTACAGGCATGAAGTAGCAACAGAAGTCATTTTAAGTCTGTGATCACCACCACATGAGGAACTGTGTTAAGAGTCACAACATTAGGAAGGTTGAGAACCACTAATCTAATGCGCAGAGACGTCTCAGGACCTCTGCCTTCAGAAGAGGTTAATATACTTATGGGGGTGGTTAGCTCCAGCTTTCACGGCTTGGTAGGCCTGGGCCTTGCGCTCTTGCTTCCTGTTTTTACTATGTTACCCTATTTGCATATACTCATGAATATGTGAGGAGATCTGCCAGAGGAACGAAATGGACTTTCAGGTTACAGAACTGAGCTTATAGAACATCTTGTCTTTACGTAGTAGGAGGTGAAGACTCCAGTGTTGTGTGATTACAACGGAAAGGGGACAAGACACACACAATGAAAGACAGCTTCTCTCAGAGTCTTTATCGGCTATGTGGGAAGCCAGGCCCATGGTGCCAACCCACAGTCTCCTTGGTTATGCCAAGGAGAGAAAAGAATCCCATCTGGTCTTCCCCTTCAATGTGTATGCAGATGGAAATGGTGGTATCCAGGAAGTAGGCTGAGAGGACCTCCTGCATTGACCTTTGTGTGCTTACTATAACTTGTGGGTTCACGTAAGCGCCGTGTAGAGTCCCTGGGCAGCAATCCTACCCAACGTGACACCAGCCACTAACACTCTTGAACTGTGTGCTAGGTCTGGATCTTTGCTCGTACGAACTATTGGGTCCTCCAAAACCTAGTACACTGATACTACTATTAACCTCACTTCATGGTTGAAGAACTCCACAGGGCTAGAAATCCAAGGCAGTGTGCCAAGTTATCACAGGTAGTGAGGGAGGGAGCCAGACTTATGAAGTCGAGGTTTTACCATTTATTCTTGGCCCTAGTACTAAACAGTAAGCTGATTTCTGCTTTTGACTCAATAAGTAGATGGTTAAATGAACAGTTTTTCCATCAAAGGTTGATGTCCTAGAAGCTAATTCCTAATGTAACAGATGTGAGGGGCAGTAAGACTCTTAAGAGGTAGAATCTAGATGAGTAGTGGTAGTGCACACCTTTAATATCAGTACTCAAGAGGCAGAAGCTGGCAAATCTCTGTGAGTTCAAGACCAGTCTGGTATACAGAGCAAGTTTCAGGACAGTCAGGACTACACAGAAAAACCCTGCCTCAAAAACAAAACTACAACAAAGTGGAACGTAGTAGAAGCAATAACCATAGACTCTTGGGAGTTGGCTATATACTTTGAGAACTAATTAGGCACACCCCTGGGCATACACCCCAAAAACTCTAAATCCTACTGCAGAGATATTTACATATCCAAATTTGTTGCTTCTATTCACAGTAGTCCAGAAATGGAACCAACCTAGATGCCCATCAACTGATGCGTGAATGATGATATTGTACAAGTAAATGATGAATCCCACATCATGAACCAGTGGCCTGCAGGGGTTGTTCTCCTACCATGCCGTGGGGCAGCTTTGCAGAGACTTTTGAGTTTCACCTCCTCCAGGTAGACAGCTACCCCCATTTCTCAGAGGGACATTCTCTGAGAGATGAAGAGTTAAACAGAGTCCCTGATAGGCAGACAGACAAGTTGAGAGACCATGACTAAATAATAAAGATGGTGAACTTCCAAGATGGCGGCTGCTTCCTCTCTCTCCTGACCTGAGACAATAGCCAGCAGTTTAAAGCAAAGACCCATGGGCTTTCCTCCTGCCTGTAAAGTCCCTGATGACATATTGACTCAACAAGTTCCAGGCTGCATCAGGACAAATTTACATAGCAGTTATGTGCCAATCAGCCACCCATTCTGTCTTCTTCAAACTCACCAACCCTAAATTTGGGAAGGAAGAACCTTCAAAGACTTTTGAAACTCCTAGCCCTAGAGGAAAGGTGACTTCTCTTTTCTGAGTCCTCCACCCAGCTGCTCTGTGGAGGGTGTATCTGCTGTGTATATACTGTGTGTGCGTGTGTATCTGCTGTGTGTGAATCTGCTGTGTATATACTGTGTGTGTGTATCTGCTGTGTATATACTGTGTGTGTGTGTGTATCTGCTGTGTGTGTGTATCATCTGCTGTGTGTGTGTGTGTATCTGCTGTGTGTGTGTATCTGCTGTGTGTGTGTATCCGCTGTGTGTGTGGACCTGCTGTGTGTGTGTGTATCTGCTGTATGTGTGTATATACTGTGTGTGTGTATCTGTTCTGTGTGTGTGTGTCTGTTCTGTGTATGTGTATCTGCTGTGTGTGTGTATCTGCTGTGTGTATGTGTGTGTATATGTGTGGACCTGCTGTGTGTATGTGTGGACCTGCTGTGTGTGTGTGTATCTGCTGTGTGTGTGTGTCTGTTCTGTGTGTGTGTGTCTGTTCTGTGTGTGAGGATCTGCTATGTGTGTGTGTGTGTGTATAGGGGCAGATGGGAGATTTATAAAGCAAAGGCAGTATTATTTCTTAAGTACATCTGTGTTACTCGTTGTGAATAGCTTTACTCGGAGTCACCTTGCCCACCTGGCAGGATTATGCTTTTCTTTGATAAGAGCATAGGGGACTTAGTGGTGACTGTTTTGGTTTTTTTATTTTATTTTATATTTTGGAGGGAAACCTGGGAAAGGAGATATTGTATGACATGTAAATAAAGAAAACACTTTAAAAAAAAAGAATAAAAATAAAAATAAAATAAATTGTGTCCTTCATCTCTATGTGTGCGAAGAGCTTTCTCACTGGGAAAGCACGGTGTTTCTGTAATAGCTTCACTCAGCCATCCAGCAAGTAACAGGGCTACTGGCCATACTGCATCTCTATGAAACACCCATCACAAGTAATTACACACCGCCATGAAGAGAAGGCCAAGTAAAAGTTTTATTTAAGCCAGAGAGGAAAGCAAGCTCCTGCTACCACAAAGAACTCCTCAACATAAGGCAATAGATAGTTTATAAAGAGCAGGTGTAGGCCAGGGGAATTTTACAGACATTGTTTCCTTCCAAGAAAGGAGAAGCCCTTCGTCTGCTCAGGCAGGATGTGACTGAGAACGGGTGGGGTGGGTTATAGAGTCAGAGGCCACACCTCCTGTCAAACATGGAGGAGATGTGGGGTTAGAGTAGCCTGGTCCATTTCAATATATACATGTGTTTTGGTAGTTCAACTAGAGAGTGTGTGTGTTTACTCAAAAGAAACAAAGAAAGACCTTATCAAGGCCCAGGGCATATCTACTCAACGGCCACACCCTAAAGGGACTGGCAGCCCATTAAGTTGTGCTGGGACAGGGATGACAGGAAAATCAGGAGTATAAAGGTCAAAAATACTGCTTTCTTTCTCCCTTCTCCCAACTTTATAACTACGCCTGAATTTCCTTAAGTGAACTCACTCTACTTATGCCCTGAGCACCACCCTTTACTTGTATTAACCTATGACCTTTGGATGATTATAAGATTTATGGGCCTCCCTGATATTACAAAGGATATATCATTCATGACTCAACCTTACAATAAATAAAAATTAAAATAATGTCTTGAAAATTATTCCAGATATTTATATAAATATTATAGCTTGCTTGTCAGTGACAAAAACATGCCTTTTGGGTCCCTGAGAGCTAACCAGACTAGAGTGAATATACATCTTAATAATCAGTCCTCGTTATTTAAAATTTATATTGAGAAAAATGTATTTTCACTAGCGCTGTAGACAAGCATCTACATAAGACTGTTAAATTGATTGTTGTTTTATATCAAACAACTTTTATAATACTTATTTTTATTGTTATAATATTTTATAAATTTTAAGGAATATGACAAAAAAGATATTGTAGGTATTGAAGGGGGTCTCTGGGAGGGTGGTGGTACAAAAGGGAAACAAGAATGTGATTCAATTCTATTTAATTAAAATATGTTTTTAAATGTTAACAAATTCAGATAAATTGAAATCATGTAACTTTTCTCATAATGCAATAAAAGTTTAAAAAATAAATAAATAAAAAATAATCAGTCCTCTAACTCTTGGACATTTACATAGGTTCTTTGTAATATTTTAAGATATATTAATGTATTTCCTAACCCCATCTTCCTGTACCTGTCAACGTACCACCAAATGTATTTTAAATTTGTCTTTATTAATGATTTTCTTTGTTCTGTAAAAATATAAAACTTCATAAAACTGCTTCCACATTGGAATTTGGGGTGACCTAAATAACTCTGTGTTCCCCAGGACCAAGAGCACTCTAGTTTCTCTCTTATCCCCTTTATGATGAGAAATACATTTCTGCATTGATATAGTTCATCTAGGGAATTCACAGTAGTCACCAGAATCAAGCTTTGCATTTCCTTCTCTGTGAGTTAAAATCTGGGTCAGATGTCAACATGGAGGAGGGTTGCTGGTCCTTAAAGCTCTACACTTCAAGAAGCATCTGGCCTTTGAGTGCATGGTGAAATAAGCCCATGTAATAAGCTACGTATCTTTTGGCTAACTGAGACAACTTTCTCTTTGCTACAGAAATTGACCCATTTACATTATCTCCTGCTTTAGTAGCATCGATTTGGGCAGCTAAGTTGTGGTGTTTTGTTTTGTTTTGCTTCATTTACTTGCAGGGCATCCTGTGAAGTATGTCTGTTATTATTTAAATGTCCTTGGTGTCTGGCTATTTCATATATCTGTTTTCTGTAGCTCTTACTCTTTTCTCTAAGTTAGTTAGTGGTCTATTTCATTATCTTGTAAAAAGAGATATTATTAATTGTTAACACTTGTCTTAGTTAGGGTTTCTATTGCCACAACAAAAGCACCATGACCAAAAAAAAGCAAGTTGGGGGGAAAGGGTTAATCCTGCTTCCACTTCCACAGTACTGTTCATCACTGAAGGAAGTCAGCACAGGAACTCTCACAGGACAGGATCCTGGAGGCAGGAGCTGATGCAGAGGCCATAGAGCAGTGCTGCCTACTGGGTTGCTTCAACCTGGTTTCTTATGGAACCCAGGACCATCAACCCAGGGATGGCACCACCCACAGTGAATTGAACCCTCCCCCCTTGATCACTAGCTGAGAAAATGCCTTACAGAAGGATCTCATAGAGGAAGGCATTTCTTCAGCTGAGGCTCCTGTCTCTGTGATAACTCTAGCTCGTGTCAAGCTGACACACAAAACCAGCCAGGACAACACTGTGCTAGTTTGCTAAGGCTACCCCAATAAAGTAACACAAGTAAGCTACTGAAAGCTGAAATCCTCTGTAGATTGGGCTGGCCCCAAGTTCAAGCTGGCTACAGTGGTAGCACACACCTTGAGTCCGAACACTCAGGTCGCAGAGGCAGATGGATCTCTGTGAGTTTGAGGCTAGTCTACCCTACAGAGAGAGTTCCAGGATAGCCAGGGATATATAAAGAAACCCTGTTTCAGAACCAACTCCCCTCCAAAAACAGAGATTCTTTCTGTTGCCACGTGATGGGCTGGAGATCTGTGCTTGGCTTCAACTCTATCAGCCTCCAATCCATGAGGATAACTGCAGTGCGTTAAAGATCCTGTATTTCTCTTCCTCTGTAGTGTTTCTTTGCTCCTTTGGTTTTAATGTTCTTTTTTGTCCTTCAAGAGGTCAGAGTTCCTTTCTGATAATTATCTTTGAGCCCTCCACTTCAGAATACCGCGAGTTCTTTAGCACTATGCTTGTACTTTGTGAGTTGTTCCTGCTTTTGCTGTTGCTTGGTTGTGCCTTTGTTCGAGGTCCTGGGACTTGAACCCATATACCAGGTCAGTGGCGTCACACTGAGCTACATCTTCAGCTCTCTGTACCTTTTATTTTCAGGAAGGATCTGGCTAAGTCTCCCAGGTCAACCTTGAACCTTCTGTCCTCTGGCCTAGACTCCAGAGTCACTGGGATGACGGGCTCAGCTTGCTTTGTTGGCTTTTAATAGTGTCTTTTCTTCCTCTCACTAAGGCACCAAGTTGTAACTCAACTAAAGTTGGGGAACTGAGTTGTTGAGGAAGTGTAAAAAGTGTGGTGTGGCGGCCTTGTTTCTTGGCATGTCATTGTCTAGTCCAGACTCGTCTGGAATTCGCCATCCTCCTGCCTCAGCCTCCCAGATACTAGGATTACAGGTGTTTTTTCTTTGCTCCCAGGTGTTTCTCAAGCTTATTAACCAAGCTTTCTACCAGCCAGCTCAAGTGATGCCTGCACCTTCCTTCAAGTCTAGGTGAATGGGGGAATTCTGAGAGTCCAACCCTTGGGCGGGAGGAGGGTCTTCAGTCTCAGGCTAGCCTTGACTAAGCAGACTCTGTCTCTAATAATCAAGGAGAGAGAGAATGAGGCTGCCTTGCAGCTACATAGCAAAAGCTAGACTCAGGGCTGGCAATCTAATGGAGGAATTAGAGTCAAGGCCAGAAAGGCCCCAACCCCCCATTACCTTTCAGGGACCCCCAGAGTTACCCTACCCATGATGGCTTGCTTTATTACTGAACCTCGGTCCTTAGGGAGTGGCACTAGCTTGTGGATAGGATGTTTGTGGTGGGCAATGTGGCCTGGTAAAGGTGTTTGCATGGTGGCCACTGAATGCAAAGTGTCTGTCGTGGGGACCGTGTGGAGAGCCTGCCAATCATCCTGGGGAGATGGCACCCTAACCTCTGCGTCCATTAGAACAGTAAAGGAGAAGAGAGTGGAAAAGGTCTCCTCTCACCTCTGCAGTCTTTCTACAGCTCTGAAAATCTCTTTTGTGCAAAAACAAAACGAAAATGAGAGAGGGCTTTGCTCCGCCAAGACTTTTTCGTCATCAGTATGAAAGGATGCCTTCTTCAGCAGACTCTAAAAGGACTTTAAAATGGGTATCAAAGACTCCAAGGCCAATTAATCTAAATTGCCCTAACACTTCGAGGAGGATAAAAGGCACCTTCTGAAATCTGCAAATGAGAGTAACCTACAAAATTACAGATTGAATGCTGGGTGGGGGAGGGGACACCTTAGGTTCTCACTCGAAGCGAGCGTCTTAGGGGAAGAGATATTACTTTAATATTTTTAAATCGTGTTTTGAAATAGATGAGAAAAAGGCAGATAGGTCCTGGGTAAAGCCCAGCAGAAAGCAATGGGGGAGACTCTGCTTCAGCCATAACTAGCTGACATTAAATTTTATTCAACAAAGTTTCCCAGGAAAGGGTCAGCTCCAGAAAGAGGTTGTTTTGACAATCTACGCTGAAATCCTGACACACAAATCTAAATTTCAACATCAGTTCTACCATCAGAGGAGGAAAAAAAAAACCCACGGTTCGAAGTTGATAGGCGAGTTCTAGTTACAAGTTGTCTTTGTTAGATTGGGAGTGATGGAGGTGGCGCGGAAATAAAAGAAAATAAACCTACCTCAACAAAAGCAGAATTTTCTTTTAGACAGAACGAGAAGGGATACCAGTGCCTCCATGGAGTGGAATTGACTGGCCATGGCGCAGGGACTGGGGTTTCATGGATTGGGAAGGGAACTTTGGGGTTGGGAGGTGAGTCCCTTGCAGTCTCCACTCAGTAGACAGCAATGGCATCCTCGCTGCTGATCTTCTCAGGAAGCCTCTGGGATCCTGATAGCCCGCGGGTGTTTTCAGTCAACAACCCACCTGAGGCTGTTAGGTCATTAATGCTCCAGGCTTGTTTGCTGTTTGACCTTAAGACCTCTAATTCTTGATTCTCCAGCAGCCCTGGCCAGGATAGGAAAGCCACAGGGACTAGAGTCCCTTACATTTGCCTCCTGCATATCTCTAAGGAACTGACAGAGCGGATCAGAAAAGTTGAGAATCTGATTAATCTAATCCTCACCCCTGATAGGCAGCTACTGAAGAGGCAGGGGGTCTCCTATGAGCCCTGAATCAAAGCTTTCCTCCTCGGCCCTCCTCGGCCCTCCTCGGCCCTCCCCAGATGACTTGCTTCCCAGGCCTCAAATCAGGCTTCTCCTGCAATCCTCTCCCAGACGCCCAGGATCAGAGGTGAGGAGGACACAACATCTGTCCCAACACCTGGAGTAACTGGGACCAGCGGACCCAGGCACACAGGAACTCTGACAACCCAGTGGCTCAGGTTGCTTCTGCTCTGTGTGGGCCAGCCAGTGCCCTGAGCAGACCTTGGGCGAAAACTCTGCAGTCATTCCCAAAACACCCAGGGGAAGCTCCACTCCCAGGTGCTCTAACACACCCAGGGTCACAGGATCCCAGAATCACAGGATCATAGAGACAGCTTGACTCTGAGGAGTTCTGACACATCCAGGATCACAGGAAGAACAGGCCCCAGTCTGATTTAGCAAGGGCAGGTAGAACTAGAGATAACCAGATGGTACGGGGCAAGCGTAAGAATATAAGCAACACAAACCAAGGTTACTTGGCATCATCAGAACCCAATATTCCCACCATTGCAAGTCCTGGACACACCATCACACCGGAAAAGCAAGATTCAGAAATAAATCACTTCTCATGATGATGATACAGGACTTTAAGAAAGACATAAATAGCATCCTCAAAGAAATAC
>NW_022196896.1:131283791-131291594 GCF_008632895.1 Mastomys coucha | reverse complement strand
TCCAAAAATATGAGGAATTAGAAATTTATTGACTGTCATCCAATGGTCTTTCTAATTTGGTAATTGGAAAAACAGACCCAATAGTATACAATCCATGTACACTTTCAGCTTGTTTGTTCATGACAATGTCTTGCTGTGTACAACAAAATGGTCTTGAGATCTTGCTTCTCCTATCTTAGCCTTTCTATTAGTATTTTTTATTTCATGTTTTTACACTATACTATGGTTTTCAGGACAGCTTACATATTTTAAAAGTATTTACATACCCAAAAGAAATGTAGACAATTAATTTGGGAGGTGGCTTGTAAGAGAACAACAAAGAGTGAGACTGAATGCTTTGCTTGATGTTTGTAATTCTTGTATCAAGTTACCACAGTAAGAGCCAAGATTTTAAACTCTACTAAAAATAAAACAAACAAACAAAAACACTTTATATATTTATGTTCATTTAAGAAAATATTAATAGTGATATATTATTTTGAAATATGCAGTCAATACATTTGGAGTTATTTAAAATTTATATTGAAAAAACATATATATTTTCAATATTGTCGTAGACAAGCATTGACATAAGACTGTTAAATTAATTGTTGTTTTATATCAAACAACTTTTATAATACTCATTTTTATTGTTATGATATTTTATAAATTTTAAAGAATATGACAAAAAAAGATATTGTAGGTATTGAAGGGGGTCTCTAGGCCGGAGTTGAGGTACAAAAGTAAAACAATAATGTGATTTAATTCTATTTACTTAATATGCGTTTTTAAATGTTAATAAATTCAGATAAACTGAAATCATGTAACTTTTCTCATTATAATGCAATAAAACTTAAAAAATAAATAAGTAAATACATAAATAAATATTAAACAACAACAAAAAACCATCAGCATCTACACAGGAAGCTGTTAAGAAGACTATAGTAAAATTGTTTTTTGTTAAAAAAATCATTTGTCAATTAAATTTAAATGAACATCAAAAAAAAGGTCTCTCTCCCAAAGTTATCAATATTGTAAAAGCAATACAGGCCCATGTAGAAACTAGGACAAGATTATCATTTACATATAGCCATTCACCCAGGCTGCCATACCTGTTATGACCACATGCACATACACACACATACACACATATACAAACACAGTGGGGAGCTAGTGGTTAACCTATTCCTCATTACCCTGCAGGGCAGGGGGCACTTGGTTACAGAACATACACCCTGTGTCAAAATCCACAGATATGCAAGTGTCTTGCATAAAATCACAGAGCACTTGCACACAGTGTGTGCCCACCGTGCACCTTAAATCAGCTGCAGACATCCGAACACATATAAACAGTTGTTATACTTTATTGTTTAGGTAAGTGTCAAGGAAAACAAGTGTGTGTTCAGTACAGATACAAGTATTTTTTCTTCAAAATATTTTATTATTTACTTCTATTTTGTATGTATGGGTACTATGCCTGCATGCATGTCTACATACCCTGTCTGTGTCTGCTGTCCTCAAAGGCCAGAAGAAGAAGGCACTGGCTCCCCTAGGACTGGACTTGTAGATAATTGTGAGCCACCCTAGGAGTCTTGAACTTGGGACCTCAGGAAGAGCAGCCAGTGCCTTTTTTTTTTTTAACTTTTTCCAATTTTTAAAATATGACTTTTTTATTGAAAATACATTTTTTCATGCAATATATTCTGATCATGGTTTCCCCTCCTTCATTTCCTCCCAGATCCTTCCCAACTCCCCACCCATCCAGCTCCATGCCTTCTTTCTCTCTTTTTAGAAAGTAAACAGGCAGATAAAGAAGCAAACAAACCAGAATAGAACAAAATAAATACAGAAAAAGAAAGAAAGCACAAGAAACGCACACACAAGCATGCATGCACACACAGGAAAGAAAGCGCAAGAAACACACACACAAGCATGCGTGCACACACAGGAAAGAAAGTGCAAGAAACACACACACATTTCTAAAAATACCATTAAGTTCATCTTGAGTTGGCCATCTAATGCTGGGAATGGGGCCTGCTCATAAGTGTGGTTCATACACCATGTGAGACTCCATTGGAGAAAATGAATTCTTCCTTTGCAAGCAGTTGTCAATTGGAGAGAGCTTCTTGGTTAGGGATGGAAAGCCATGTCCACTTTTCCCTCTTGGTGCTGGGACCCCATCTGGCTTTCACCTGTGCAGGCCCCATATGCATGACTCCACAGCCTCTGTGAGTTCTTATGTGTGTTGGGCCTGCTGTGTCTAGAGGGTCTCACTGGCTCTTACAACCCTTCTGCCTCCTCTTTTGAATAGTTCCCCGCACCCTGTGGGGAGGGATTTGATGAAGACATCCCATTTAGGACTGAATGACCCAAGGTCCTTCACTCTCTGCACAGTATTCAGGTGTGGGTCTCAGTGTTTGTTCCCATCTACTGCAGGAGGAAATCTTCCATGATGGTGGCTGAGCAAACCATTGATCTATGGGTATAACAAAGTCATTAGAAGTCATTTGCTGCATTTCTTTAGCAGTACAATAGCATTTGGTTTTCCCCTAGGCCCAAAGCCTATCCAATTCCAGGTTCTTGGCCACCCAAGCGGTGTCACACATGGGTTCCATCTCATGGAGTGGGCCTTAGTTCCAGCCAGATGGGGAAGTAGGCCTTAGTTCCAGACAGATGGTGGAGTGGGCCTTAGTTCCAGTCAGATGGTGGAGTGGGCCTTAGTTCCAGCCAGATGGTGGAGTGGTCCTTAGTTCCAGCCAGTTGGTGGAGTGGCCCTTAGTTCCAGCAAGATGATGGAGTGGCCCTTTGCTCCAGTCAGATGGTGAAGTGGGCCTTAGTTCCAATCAGATGGTGGAGTGGCCCTTAGTTCCAGCCAGATGGTGGAGTGACCCTTTGCTCCAGTCAACCGGTGGATGGTCACCCCACAGCTTTTGCATCAATGCTGTACCAGCATGTCACGTAGGCAGGTCACCAGAGGTTTGATAGCCATGTTAATGTTTACCTTTCTCCTCTGGTCATGTGCATAGTGTTGGCTGTTCTCGCCAACTCCAACACAGGGAAGGCCTTCCCTGCGTCAGACTCCCTCTGGAAACTTCGTATACTTGGTAAACTTAGTAAACCCTTAAGGCAGGAAAGTAGACAAGCCCCCACCTGAGGAGCTCCACTGGGGAAGAGGGGCCAGGCCCTGACTTACAATAGATAGAGAGATAGACAGACAGACAGACAGACAGACAGACAGACAGACAGACAAGAACAGAAACCCACCAATCCCTGAGTTCTCCCAAGATCAGGACTTGAAATCCCACCAATCCTCACCCTGGAAATCTCTACCTAGAAAGCAATAGGGCCTTACCATCAGTTTGTGGAGTGCACACAACAGCCTTGGCCATAACTCAATAAACAGTTGAGTTGTCGGGGTGGGGTCCATGCAGCCTTTTTGCTGTCAGTGCTCTTAACAATTGAGCTGCCTCTCCAGCCCTACATGTGTTTGATTTTCAAATGGTGGAATCCTTAGATGTGGGATCCACAGATCCAGAAAACAACTGTACATAACATTACACATACACAGGCACATGAACCCTTACCAACATATGTACAACAACATACATCAACACTTCATAGCATTAGAGAGTTCTGTGTTTTGGAGCTCAAAACCATTTTAGCTGAATACATTCCAAATGTTTTGAAGTATAAAACCCTAACCAAGAAATGTATGTACACAGCTTATGATCTTTTCAAGTTCTTTTCCTTCAAAGATATTTCTGTCACGCTTTGCTTTTTATTGCTTTAAATTTTCTTTTCTTTTTTTTTCCTGGTTTTTTTTTTTTTTAGTTTCTTTCTATACCTTCAATATAACTGAAATTATTGGCTTGATTTCCTTCTACAAACTTCTTTATATAGAGAGAAATATGTACATATAAAAGTGATGGCCACCTTTTGAGAAGGTTAGTAACTGAGCTTTGGAGTGTTTAGCCTAGAACGACAGAAAGCCCTGCGACACTACCTGATTGACTAAAGGCTGACCTCCATCCTTGAGCTTGTCATTGTCTTCATTTGGATGGTCCATGAGGTGGCCAGGATAACCTGGATACATACAAGGCTGGAAGGAGGGGTGACTGTTCGTAAGAAATCAAATGTCCTGTTACAGATTCTCCTTCACCACATTGACCAGGGCTGGATCATGTGACCACTCCCAGCTTCAAAAGTACCTGAGACAGTCCATATTGACAGTTTATGCTTCCACTGAGTGAAGATGCATAGAGAAAGGAAGAAAACAAATTGTCAAAGTGTTGGGTTACCATGGTTTCTGCCAGGACAATAAACCAGAATGCAGAATGTCCAAAGAGAAATTCAAATATAAGAATTTATTGCATAAATTCTCTCTGTGAGGATGAAGTTGGCTTAAGGCCCTAAAAAGCAGCTTTTCCTACTCTAGGCTTCAGGGAGACTGTGAGTGAGTGGGGACTTAAGCCTTTCCTTCAGTGTCTAAGGAACTGAATGTCATTGTGTGCTAATCCTCCTGGGCTTGGAATGGCATCTCACCTGAGTGGCAGTGCACACCCACTTGATCTTGGCATCTCCATGGCTCTGGGAGGTCCTACCTCCAAGCCCCAATGGTCTTTCTGCTGTTGGAACTTCTCAAATGCACAGGTATTTGGCGCTTTGTTTGGTCAAATGAGCTGATGAGCAACTAGCCCTTTCCATCGCAGGAGAACCTTGTAAGAGGCCCTTTGCCATTTGCCTACCGTGGGTGGGCAGAGAGTTGCACCCACGGCAGAGAGTGTTACATACCTTGTTAGGGTTTGTCTCCAGTTTCTTTTATCAATGCCCATTTGCCATGGGGTCTCTACAAATCAAAACTTTCTCACCTTGATAAGGATAAACTTGAGGGTTGGTGCTTAGGGTGGGGCAGATTCAAGCATGGCTGACTGATTTGGGTAAGTGGCCACCCAACACTGCTATGCAGAAAATACACATTCTTTTATGGTAATGGATTCAGTGACTTTGGTCTGCACGTCTTTACCTTTGTTGTGTTGCTATGCTCTGTGTTGAATGAATATAACTCTTTGGTAAAGAAGGATTTACACAAATTATTTTCCAAATAATTATCAATCACAAATCCTACAGTATATAAAACATAAGGAAGACAATAAGACACTGATCCCTGGATTCTGTTAAAAGTTTTAGGGAGAAAAAAACATATCTACAAGAAAAAGTCCTTTCATTAAAAATTCTCTAGAAAAAGAAAGTCACTGCCCCAAATGTTTTCTTTGTACTGGAATTTCAGGAAATCCACAGCCACAAAAGTCCTGTCCAAGTATGACTCAGCCAACTAAGGGAGCTCAAAGTTCATTTGTTATTAGTTTTTTTATATACCTTTTGATTGAAAGTTGCTGAGTATAAAGAAATAGTTTTGCATAGTGACCTCAACAATTAGCCTGTGACCAGATCCTCTGCCTATTAAGTTTTATGGTCTTGTTTTACTTTTGGACTATCCATGAACTGGAAGGTTATTTGAACTTGGGTTTCTATTTCATGCTCAAGGCTGCTTGGGGAGACTGTTGTGTTTGCTGTTAAGGAAGTTTCTGGAGAGACAGTTTCCCCATCGTCTTTAGACATGACCTTATTTGTGGAGAATGGGAAGGAGCTGAGGCAAAGCAAGCACTCAGTGTGGGTGAAGTCCAGGGTTCTGGTAAGGTTCTCCTCCCTGGACTAGGTTGAAACTTTCAAGGAGAGGTCAAGATCCACAAGGAAAATGCCTTTTTAAAAAGTCATTCGTTCACTGTTAAGAAAGCAAAGAGCCCATTGTTCTGCTAAATGAACAAACCATGAGATGACTCTAATGACATACTACTGTAACCATAGAGCGTTGGATCAGCCAGTCTACCTAAGAGAAACTATTTTCTGCAGTAGATGCTAATGAGCACAGAGACCCACAATGAGACAAATAGTGAGAGACTTTGGAGCACAGTTCCAACTGGGATGTTATTATCATACCTTTCTTCTCAAGGCTCAGGACTCTCTGCACAAGGGAAGGCAGAAAAGATTATACCAGCCAGAGATGATGGAAGCACATTTTCCAGACACAACAGGACTGATGCACATAAGAACTTACAGAGACTGTGACAGCATGCACAAGACCTGTACAATATCACACCGTACAAAATCCCAGCACAGAAAAGGAGGAGTGGTCACAAAGTCCCACCCTTAACCAAGAAGATTCTAGTAATTGGTAAGTGCTGTGAGAGGGGAAAATCACGTCAGTGGTGTGACATACCAGAGCAGACCTCATGCTCCAAAGTAGCTGACCAATAAAAATTAAACTCCAAAAAAAAAAAAGGCATTCATTCATTGTGAAGATTGTCATCTTTTCTTCTTTGGACGTGAAAGAAGCTTAATCCCCAAAGATATGGAGAGGCCTAGTTGGGGAGGCAACGAAGATTAGAAGAGGCTGGAAGGAGGAGGCTCCTTGATGATGTTAGTGATGGTGTAAGAAAAGGGAGAGAATCCTGATCTAGCATACTGACCCTGTCTCCCCAGGAGATGCACTCCACCGTGTTTAGATAAATCCAAGATCCTCAAAGATGGTATGCTCTTGGACTTCCTAGCCTCAAAATAAAGCTCTATTCTTTACAAATTACTCCATGTTGGGTATTTTGTTATAGCAACAGGAAATAGACAACAATGTAGCCCCTGTCCTTGGGCATGTGCAGAAAGAACTAACATGAACACTACTGAAAAGATATCACTCTTGGTGACCACCATGAGCAGCATGGCCATTGGTTTATAAACAAGCCCGTAGAGCAGGGAGCTATAGTCCTAGGACTGTGGATGTAGCTCAGCTGGTCTGCTGCTTGTCTAGTGCTCTTAATCCCTGAGCGCAATGCCCAACACTGATGCCCAATGCATTGAGTGGATGTGTCAGCATGTGCCAATAATCTCAGCACTCAGGAGGCAGAGGCATAGACGATAAGAAGTTCAAGGTCCTCTTCAGCAGAGCCATGTGTGAGGTCAAACTTGACAAATGAAACCCTGTCTTAAAAGAACACAAATAACTCAAATGGTTCGAATGGCTTTTTAACCAGCAAGGGGCAGACACATGGATCCCTGTTGTGGTCTCGGAAGCATGAGACTGAGGGTTAGCAGCAGTGGGGGCTGCCGCACTGGCTGTCATTTCTGTTCTCTAATGATCTTTAACAACAGGAAGGAGTCCTGCCATTGAAGTCCTCTCCAAGGTTGAAGTAACCATAACTTAGACCCCATGGACGTGACTTCTCCACTTTTCTAATAGTCAATCCAAGAGAAGCAGATTATCTTCATTACTCTCCCTAAACTAGCACCCTGTCCCTTGCACCTCGTCCTTCCTGTTGAGCTCCAGTAGAGACCTGCACAAGTCCTCCTGGCTCTTCCAGGAGATATATGGACTGGAACAAGGCCAGCCCACAACCTTGGAGGCCATAAACAACATTCAAGACGAGGTAGGAGACATTTGGAGCCTATGCCAGCTAGGGAACCTCGCTGTAGAGAGAAACCAGAGGCCTAGTATGAAGCACATGCCACGGAAAGTCTAAATGAGCTTTAATGTTAATGTTGTTACAGTGTCCTCCTCTTCAATCTTGTGCAAGGCTCATAAGGAACATGCAGAGGGAGCCGAGTGGGGGTGTTGGTAGAACTGGACATTTAATGCAGGCTGAGGACATCTGACCAGTAGGGAGCTGGAGCTAAGCCAAGCCCTCACTCCTCATCAAAGCTTGTCTACCTGGCTATGGGACTATCAGCCTCCCCCCCCTCCCCTCTCCCCTCTCCTCTCTCTCTCTCTCTCTC
>NW_022196896.1:131280438-131283747 GCF_008632895.1 Mastomys coucha | reverse complement strand
TCTCTCTCTCTCTCTCTCTCTCTCTCTCTCTCTCTCTCTCTCTCTCTCACACACACACACACACAATTTATAGGTTTACTAGAAGCCTGACACCCAAACTGTAAAACCCACAAGTAAGAAAGGGGCAGCCGGGAGCAGAGCAGGTAGGCTGGACAACAGTTGCCTATGAGTGTGGTCAAATCCAGATGTTGCCCTGCATCAGGAGATATCTAGCCTGGGATTAACCATCTCGAGGTATGTTCTGGAGCTAGACAAGGTTAATGGTCATGAGTGTCTGATGGCAGAGAGCTCCAGGACATACGTGGGGAAAGCTGAATGGCCCCCAGATGCCTGAATCCTATTGGTTCTTTTCCCATGGTAGCATGGCCTCATAGTGAATGAAGGCCCATCACCACTGAGAAAAATCACAACCATGCCAGGCTGGTTCCTACCACATTAGCATATCCCAAGTCAGCAGTTCTCAAAGCTGGAGAGGAAGATGGGTACTCTGATAGATGAGCCAAAGTTTCCACTATTAAAACTTTCTGCAGAGCAACTTGGCAACAGATAACAAAAGCCTCAGAAATATTAAAATCGTTTAGCTCAGTAATTACTATAATTAACGTTGGTAGGACTTGCTCCAAAAGAAGTGAGATGAATATAAAGATCTCCCTTGCACATATAGAAGGGAAATTTTAAGTGGCCTATTGTTTAACATTACTACAAAAAATGTTTATTAGTGGCTAGTATTTCGGTATTTATAGGGACTAAAATTGTGTCGATAGAGTACTTTCAAGCCTAAAATAATATCTGTATAAACTGATTTACATGACTGCTCCATGGTACAGTTGAGAAGAATGGTTTATAGTGTGGATATAAAAGAGAGAACACTCAGTGTCATCTGAGAGAGTCCAGAGCAGAGAAAGAAAGGAGTAGACTGAACATGGTCAACAGAAACAGGAGGAGAGAGAGCAGAGAGAGAAAGGAATAGACTGAACATGGCCTGCAGAAACAGGAGGAGAGAGAGCAGAGAGAAAGGAATAGACTGAACATGGACAACAGAAACGAGAGGAGAGAGAGAGAAGAGAGAAAGAGAGAGAGGGAGAGAGAGAGAGAGAGAGAGAAAAGGGAGAAGAAGCAACATCCAGAGTCTTCTGAGAGAGTCCAGAGCAGAGAGAGAAAGGAGTAGGCTGAACATGGCCAACAGAAACAGGAGTAGAGAGAGAAGAGAGAGGGGGAGGAGGGAAAGAGAGAGGGAGGGGGAGGGAGAGAGAGAGAGAGAGGAGAAGAAGCAAAAGAGAAAGTGTCTAACCAAAAGAGGAGGGTTCTGAGACGTGAGCAGCTGTGGGGAGGAAAGCCCAAGACCTGCAGAAGTTAGGGGAGAAGGTGGGAAGAGCTGAGAGGAGCCATGATGCCAGCACGGACTCCTGCTATTGAGGGAGCCTAGAGGCCAGCATCCACTTCAGTGAGCTATAGACACCATCGAGAGCCTCTTGTCCCTTCTGCCATTGACAAGGGAACTGGCTTCTCTTCATAGAAGGAACTGGCACCCCAAGTTCCTGAGAACTGCTGGTTTTTGTCTAACTTCTAGAATTTGGGAAAATGGCGTTTCCCTTGGCCCTAATAGCATCAAGTAAAAATATCCTTCTGAAGCATGCATACAAGGAGAGAGAGAAGAAACATTCTGAACTGTCAGAGGTAGCCTCTCCTGGGAGGGGAGGTGTGGGGAACTGCGCAACTCTACTCATCAAACAAGGAAGGCGCCCCGGGTGGGCTGTGGTGGGTGAAGCAGGTGATCCAGGTGGGCCACTAGGACCCAGCTCTGGCAAAGGGTGTTGACCAGTGCTCAGGGCTAAGTAGCTGGGATGGAGACAGCCCCTGGGACCCCTTAAATGCTCAAGTGCTCAAGGAGGCCGTTACTCTTCTAGAACAGCTCCCAAGTGGTGCCTCCCACATCTAACGTTTAATCCTATCAGCCGGGGGAACGTGTTTAAATGAGGACTCTGGTTCAAGTTGCCAGGGGTGGGGCCTGCATGTTCAACACACTGGCAGATGTCAGAGATGCTGTCTAACCAAGGGCACAGCCTACTGGATTCCATACCTAGAGAGTCGGGCTTGATAGGTTGGGAGGGGCTTGTTGACCTTCACTCCGCATCTCGAGTAATGTCAGTGCTGATTTACAGACCTCACAATTCTAAGAGACTGGAACGTCTGCTGGACTTCACAGCCAGAGTTACCAATACACTCTGTAGTCAATTGCGAAGACTGCTATTCTACTGTGCACTCAAACTATTTGTTTAACTTGCTTTGAAGAGAACAATGTATCCACCAAGCTTACTTGCCTGGAGTTCCCCTGCAATCATCTTTAACAACCCAAGCCAATGCATAGCTGTAATATTCAGTCATGGTCTCTTGAGTTGCATGTGTATAGTTTACTGAGAGCAGCAAATACAGAAGTTGAAAGCTGTACCCTAAAGGTTGAAAGTGGCCATTTATCAGTTGGTAAACAATGATGTCTATTACCTGATGAGTAGAAGGCCATTGCAGCCAGTGGCTCAGCCTCTTGTAAACCTCTGTTAAAGATCTCTGTAAAGTACCCCATTCCTTCCCCCATGTAATGCTCCCTGTGCTGTTCAATAAACGCAGAGCAAAACCCTTTGTGACAGACAGTCAGACCACTTACACATAGCTTATATGACAGACAGACACACACAGAGATACAGTGACAAACAGATTCACCAAACAGCCTTAGGCAGTCCCAGTCAGACTCATACAACAGACAGACAGACAGACAGACAGATAGACAGACAGACAGAGGGAAGACACACAACACACATAGGAGAATTCAGATCTCGACTCACTCTGTGTCCAAGGGGAAGTGCTTCGCTTTCCTTCCTCACTGAGACACATATGCAATATTGGGGATGCAGAATTAGTCACTAATACATACAATCCAGGTAAAACTGGTATCCCTTCTTGGAATTTAGTTTAGGCTCCGCCCCACTGTTACCTGGCAACAGCCAGGTGTACCTGACTCACTATAAAAGGAGCTGCTTGGGGGCTGGTAAGATGGCTCAGTGGGTAAGAGCACCGACTGCTCTACCCAAGGTCCTGCATTCAAATCCCAGCAACTACATGATGGCTCACAACCACCCGTAATGAGATCTGATGCCCTCTTCTGGTGCGTCTGAAGACAGCTACAGTGTACTTACTTATAATAATAAATAAATCTTTGAGCTGGAGCAAGTGGAGTTGACCAGAGTGAGCAGAAGTCCTAAAAGTCAATTCCTAACAACCAGATGAAGGTTCACATCTGTACAGCTACAGTGT
>NW_022196896.1:131248774-131280058 GCF_008632895.1 Mastomys coucha | reverse complement strand
TCTCTCTCTCTCTCTCTCTCTCTCTCTCTCTCTCTCTCTACCTTTCTCTTTGCCTTTCTCTCTCTCTCCTCCCTCAACCCCCCTCCCCATGCCCTAAATAAACTCTATTCTATACTTCATCCATGCTGTGGCCGGTACCTCAGGGGGAAGGGGATGGGCCCGCAGAGGTATCGCCTTCCTCACACCATACCGCACCTCCTCCAAACATATCCTTGTCTTCTGTCTGTTTATGAAACACAACATCCCTTGTACCTTGTTCCTCAAAAGGTAGTTTAAGAACCATCAGGTATCCTCTAGAGGCTTGGCAGAAATGCAGGCGACTAGGCCCCAGCTTCAGGATCAGAACCTGCGCTGTGACAGGACACTGTATGTATATGATAACAGGTGATGCATACGATGCTGCTTGGGATTGTCTAATCTAGAGGATCCTCCCTACAAAACCAATCGAGCCTTTTCAGAAAAGCATCCAACCCCAACAGTCCTGTGCCCTACCCTTCCCAGTGTCAATCACGGAACCAATGAACTTTCTTCCTGAGAAGCCGGTTACTTCCTCCTTTGCCCTGTAACATGTGGCTCGCAGCCAGAGTCATGATCAGGTGGCTGATTACCTGGTCCTGAGAGACCGCTTTTGCTGTCCGTTCCCTGCCCTGAGCACTGCTGACCAGATCCTGCAGGATGAAAGCAACTAACTCCAGGGCCATGGAGCAGACTTGGAGTTCTTATATCTGTTCCTTAAATCAGAACTCTTTGCCCAGACAAGTGGAGGTGACCCAGGGAAGCTACTCAGGTAGGAGAGAGGGGGGTATCTGAGGGGACCAGGAGAAACATAATCCACCAAATTCCAAGGGAATGTAGTCACAAGACTTCAGGAATGGGAGCGGGTTAAGGGAGTCATGCTCTGTCTAGATCATGTTGGGGGATGCCAGGCTAAGGAGAATCGGGCATTTTTCTACCAGAATCATCTGTCTGTTGAAAAGAAAAATAACCACTGCACCTATTTCTTTTTAGCATACCATGACTTAAAGGGGGCAAGAAATTTCTTTAAGAAGGCAGAGCATTGGAAAAGAGAGAGAAAAATGTTCTGTTTATGGAAGACACATATTTACTTGCTAAAGTATTTTCCTTAGCCATGGGCAGAATAAAATATACTGCCTAGCAATGCTCCTTGCTACATAGTTGGCATAGTTGGCAACATAATTGACATATTTCTGCTGTTTGAAGGGTTATTTTATTTATCTATCTATTTACTTATTTATTTATTTAAATTTGAGAGAAGGCTAGGAAAGAAAGGAGCTATTCACCAATATTGCCTAGGAAGAGGGAAAAATGTTATTTTTGAGCAGTGAATATTTTTCACTCTGAGGAGAAATTACAGCAATTTGACACATGGAAGTCTAAGGCATGGATAAATGTGAGCTTGAAAAACTGTCTTTTGTTGGTCTGATGATAACAAAAAAGAAAAAATCATGTCAATGCTCTAGGGGGTTTCCCATGGTTAGTCAGGAGCCCTCCTGTGCACCAGAGGGCCATCTACCACTTACCCTGCATTGTAAGAACACGGAGAACAGGGCTCACTGCTGGAAATGACCAAGGTGGTAGCAGTGCCCGCTGGGCAAGGCAAATAATGATGGCTACTTTGGCGGGGGGAGGGGAGTTATTTCAAATATTTTTAACTTTAAAGTGAATTGCATACAGTGACATACTGAAGAGTCTGCCTCCATAAAAGATGCTGAAGTACTCAGTTATCGATCTTTGTCATTTTCCTGTATTTATTCAGAGACCTCCATTCGTCCCATGTCATATTTAACAAATTTTACTTAAAATTTTACTTAAAGCTTTCATTTTCCTAGAGAAATACTAGAGATGCTACTAGATGTGAATCTCTGGCTATAACTTCAACCTTTGAGGTTTTTTCCCCCCATGGCGACTATTGTCTTTCAGGGTCACTTGAAAACCTGTCATTCTCCAAAGGGGATATCATCACGGTGATTGACCTGGAGCCAATTTACATCAGAGCAGAAGTGAAAGGCAATGAGCAAGTTCTGGACGTGGTCAATATACCTCTTGGATATGAAGGTACAGGGTATAAAATGTTTCCTTTTTGGTCCTGTGGCTCTTCAGAGAACAAACACATGGAAGGTCATTTTGGTCTCGGTTTGGCAAGTGTCAGAAGAGGAAGGCAGGTTGTCAGCTGGACATGGTGAGTGGGGAGCAATAGGAAGTGGGAGTTTGCCAGAGGCAGACCAGCAGAGCCGACTGCACAATCCTGTGCCTGGAGCAGAGTTCTCCTGATGGTGCTTACTCACATCAGCCTGCAGAGCTCCTTGCCTGAGCTCCGGTTAGGACCTCAACTCCACGCCTGTCGGAGATGAGTGGCGAGGAAATCCTGGCTTTTCTCTCTTGGGCTGGATCTGTTTGTTTAGAAACTGTGGAGAAGACCACAGAACCACAGACATGATCAGTGTAGCTCAGTCTCGGGGCTGTCTTGGTTTGGTTTTGAGAATGAAAGAGGTATAAAGATACTCGTGTCGTGATTTAAAGAGAGTATATGAGCGAAACACACCACGGCAGGAATGACTCTTGTATCTCCAGTGGGGTCAGTTAGGAAACACTGGAGAGAGGGGAAGACCGTGAGCAGAAGGGGGTGCAGGGCATAACGCCCATACAAGCGGAGGAAGAGGAAGGCAGAGCCTCTGGCAGAAATGGTTGGGATTTTAGGTCCTGGCAAATGCAGAGCTTCAATGTGGGCCAAAGCACAGAGCGCAGGCGCAGTAACGTCCAGCACTGAGGGGGGGGGTGACTGCTGCTGCTTTGGGGGTTCTAAGGCCCCTGATGGACACTGTCTGACCTTGAAGTCTGGGAGGATGCACGGCTGGTAGGTGCCAAGGCTGTGTCAGAGCAGACGGTGCTGACGTCTGAGGAAATGACCCAAAGGACATGTATGATGGCTTCTTCATCTGTTGATTATTGGAAGACAGAGCTGGAAAGGGGGCTCAGGGTTAAGAGCACTGGCTGCTCTTGAGTCAGGGGCTCCATTCCCAGGTCTCACACTGTGGCTCATCGCCATCTGTAACTCCAGTTCCAGGGCATCTGGTACCCTCTTCTGTCCTCCCTGGATGCTACACAGCATATGGTACATAGTCATACATGCAGGCAAAACACCCATACACACAAAATAGCAAATCAAATCTTTCTAAAACATTTATCAAAAAAGGTTACAGTGCTTTGAAGGGGGTGGTTCTGATGCTAAGGGCTTACTCCCCAATTGGTTCTTGATTTGTCAGTAAAAGGAGGCCGGCGTGGGGGTGGCTAATTGCTGGATGGAAGGTGTAGGTGGGACTTATGGGTCCCAGGAGGAAAGAGCAGACCAAGGAAGGAGAGAAGGGCTTTTTTCTGCTATGTTTTGGAGGAAGAAGAACATAGCAACCATGTTAGGTCTCAGGCTGTGCTGGGGCCTGTGGCCTCTGCTACAGGCAGGTGGCCAAGAATGTTTGGCCAGGGCTGGGTGGGACTAGCCACTGAAGTTTACGGCAGGTAGAGAGACAGAGATAACAAATTGGTAAGGGCACGCTTTCCTAGGCGGGAGATAGCAACGCCCAGCAATTGTGCCTAGAAGGCAAGTTATAAAGTAGCAAACTGTATGCGTGTGTGCGTGTGTGTGCGTGTGCGTGCGTGTGTGTGTGTGTGTGTGTGCGTGTGCGTGTGCGTGTGTGTGCGTGCGTGTGCATGTGCGTGTGTGCGTGTGTGTGCTTTATCCTTGGATTCAAAGGTCTTGGGAGGGGGCTGGTAGCAGGGTCACCTCCTGGAGCAGAGTCAGAGCTAGTAGAGCACCAGTTCCAGGCACTACATGCAACAATGCTTAAGCCATGGATGTAGCAGCATACTACATATGTGAAGGAAACTGTAGTGGCAGCAAGATGCTGCCAGTGACTTCTCCATTCTAAGCATAGGTGCAAGCGCTCCCATCTCTAGGTACAGACACACACTTTCCAGCTCTCCCAGAACACAAGTGGAGATTGAAGCATGAATTCCCTGGAAAAGAAGGAGCGAAAATATCAGTTTTGTTATTCAGGGTTCTGGGCAAGCATATCTTGGATCTGGATTAACTTGGAAGGAAGAAGGCTTCTGGAATGTTCCCCAGAGCCCACATTCCATGGCTGTGTTTACTGATGCAGGCCAGGTTGTCAGTCTGGTCTGATGTACAAGGCACAATCGACGCCTTTCTCTTCTCTGGGAGCCCTTCTTCTCTAGAATGGTTTTATTTTAAACTGTAATTTTTTTAGCTTAAGTGTAGGGCATAGGAGGTGGTGGCACCTAGCTCCACCAGCTCTGGCAACCTGAACTTCTGGACAGGCTTTGTGATGGAACTGCAGCTGGCAGGTGATTGGATACCCTCTCCAAGTGCCCAACCCCCAAGCAACAGGCCTGCCCAGAACCCAATTCCCCTGCTTGTCCTCTCCACCACCGCTGTGTTCTGAGCTCCAGCCTCCCCAGGAAGCAGGGACAGAAACTATCCTAACACACAGGACTCTGTATGAACAGCCAGGAGACAAGCCTCCTGGCTCAGGTGTGTGGACTCTGTCCCTGCCAATCAGATTCAGAGACCTGCCGCTCCGATATCAGAGTGATATGGAACCTGCTGAGCTCTAAAGAGCTTATCAGAAGGCAGTGGTAACCCTCTCTGCAGGCTTGGGTGTGAGACTGGTGAACAAGGAGAGGGTGAGAAGAGGCTCCGGGGGGGACTAGGAAGCCTCAGGATGGCCACAAAGCAGGGAAAGCGGGCACATTGGCAAAGGGAGCAGCCTTGGAGCTCTCCCAGTCGGTCCTGTAAGGGGCACAGCTGGGGGGGTAGGATGGAGATGCGCCCTTGCTTCCCTTGCGACTTCTGCTTACTGGCAGGTGGGGGACATGGCTAACCTTGCAAGGTCTCTGCCTAATAATCTGTGACTACTTAGCCAACTCGCCCAGCCACCACCGATAGGCAGGCACAGAGTGTTTTAATCTTGCCAGGGGCAGTGTTCCAGGAGCCAGTTAAGGACAGCGCTCCGTGGTAACAGCTCCACCGAGTAGAGCTTGGGGATGAAGCAGCAGTCATACCTGCTGCTCTGACGTGGGCCTGTCAGAGAGCAGGGGGCAGCGTTGGGGAAGGCCAGGCAGAACTGGACACCTGGGGCCTTGCTTCCTTGTCTGCATTCATTCCCTGATTAGCATTCTAGCGTGTCTCTCTGTTAAGGGTAGCCCAGAGGGTCAGATTAATCAAAGTGGAGAACATTCCTCTTTAAATTGCAATCACAAGCATTATCTGTGTTTTGATATTAATCAATCACCATTGACTACCCTTACTATTTTTGCAGCATTTTGGAGAATGGAACAAACAAAATTTCAAGGCCTTGCAGGGTCGATAGCCCCCATGCTACAAGGCGCAAATGATCTCGTGTCGAGATGAAGGGAGGAAGGAGGGCTATGTGGTGGGTATAAAAATGGAGCAGGAAGTTTCTGAATAAAGCAACATGCAGTTTATGACTCTGAGCTAAAAGCTGGCGCTTCTTAGAAAAGGTGTCTGCCGCAGGGGTCACCCACGTCAACCCTGCACCTGGAGATTTCTGAAGGGACACTTGTCCTTCTGCTTACCGGGTATATTGGAGCTGAGTGTGATGGACCACTATGTTCAATCCAACCATGCAGCATCTGTGTGTGCACTGGAGAGGTGTCCACGGTGTTCTCTTCCTGGTTTCAATGTGTAGCGATTTTCCTTAGCATAACAGAAAATGTATAGTTAACAACTGTTGTACCATGGATGGCTTGCCCCTAAGGCCTGGAGCTCTCTCTTTCTCTCTCTCCCTGCTGCTGAGGCCTGTGGCTGCACAGCACATTTGTTAAAAAGGAGGCAATGTATAAATGAGATATTTTTATTATAGGAAAGAGAAAATAAGCCGGTCAAGTAGAGAGAAGAAAAGGAGAGGAAGGAGAGAGAGAAGGGAAAGAAAAGAAAGCAAGAGAGCAAGAAGGCAAGAGAATAGAACAAATATCAAGAAAGAGAGGAAGAAGGCAAGAGAAGAACAAAGAACAAGAGAGGGAGAAAAGAAGCAAGAGAGGGAGGAGGGGGCAAACTGCCCCTTAGATTGTATGGGGAGTGGCTATCTGTCTTTGGGGAGAGGCATGCCTGGCTGTGGTCAGATGACTGGGGGTAGGGTCCATCTAGAATGCTGGGAGCTTGGAGCATTGTCTGCCTGATAGAACACACATCTCCTGTGAGGGCATCTGTGAGGGGTTGTGACTGAAACAGGAGCCAAAGACTCAGGAGTTATAGCCGAGCTCCGTCCGCACCTTGCAAGCAGAAACTGCCCACTGAGGCTCCAGGGCTCAAGGCCAATGACTCGACTGAGCCTAAGTTACCTGAATAGGCCACTGCCCCACAAACAACTACACTCATGTCTGCTGTGCTGGTGCCAACCAGTAGGATATACCAAAGAAGCAGAGACAGAAGGATCATGAGTTTGAGATCAGAGAAATGGCTCAGTGATTGAGAATACTTGCAGCTCTTCCAGGGTACCCGAGTTCAGTTCCCAGCATCCACTTTGGGTGGCTTACAATCAGCTTCAGGGAATCTGAATCTTTCTTATGGCCTCTTCAGGCACTTTTGCACACATACACATAACAACAACTACTACTACAACAACAAAAAACACTCTCACATTCTGACCCAAAGAAATAATTCAGTCAAAGGAAGGGAGATGTAAACACCATCTAGCACAAGACTTCCCCGAGGCCACAGAATGTGGGACGGATTGGTACCGATGTGCTTCCCCTGAAAGAGGAGGAAAATCTTAACTACTCAAATACCTTCTATAAAATGTCACATTACATACAATCATATGTATCCATCCTATCTATTTTAGATCATTTCTAGATTATTTATAATATCTAGCAGAATATACATATTATATAAGTGGTTAATCTGGACAAGTTGAGTACTGATTTGTTTGTTTGTTTGTTATTGTTGAGCAGTCTAATCATGTAGTCCAGGGTGGCCTTGACCTTGATATCCTTCTGCCTCACCCTCCTAAATCATTTTTCCCCCAAATGCTTCTGACCACGGCTGGTTCTGTCTGAAGGTATAGAACCTGTAGGTAAGGAGGGCCAGCCATTTTGTTAGCATCTTTCATGCCTATTGTTCTGTGAGCTGGGCAAGGCAGTTACTAGGCATCTTCAAGATGTAGTGTGGAGATGCGATAAAATTTAAACAGTAGTCTGAGTATCAGAAAGGTTTGACTTTGAATATCAAGCCTTGTCACTGTGTCCTCAAGGGTAGGAATCTTGACAAGGAGGAAGACAGGCATAGAAGCATGGTGCGCATGGCATCCAGATACAATCCAAGACTCTTACTTTCTATAGTTTCCTCTACTTTCTATGGTTTTCTCCAGAAGCCCATTTCCCAGACCCAGATCTCAGACCCTGAAGCTTCTGGAAGCCCAATATCAGAAGTCTCTGTCTAACTCCACGAGCTGGCTACAGCCCCTGCCAGCAGTCGGAAACCAGGACCTCTGTGGATGAACCAAACTTAGCCTAAGTCTACCCTTCGCCCGGCAGGTTCTACCTTTCCCTCCAACCAGGATTTGGACTGACCAAGACCCCTGTGAGGCCAGCTTCATCCTTCTTTGTACGTTGACATGATGTAGTTAAGTGTCCTTCCTCCCATGCCTCAGAAACCAGGTTTCAGGGACCAATCTCAGACCTAACACGGTGGCTGGCAGTTGACAGTCAGCATATTCTCCTCATCTAGCTGAACCCAGGAATTCATAGAAACCAATTACCGAAGCTCAGGAACATGGAGCCCGATCGACCTCTACCTATTTGATTGCTAAGCTTCTTTCCAATTAGGGAAACGGATGATCTGCTGAAAAGTGAATAAATGTAAAATCAATAATATCCTTGTGCAGTAATTTATTGCTTATCCATACACATGTGCCTTCCTTTTCCCGTCACTTCAGCAGCTGAGGCTTCGGTCCAGTATGTTAACTTCACAGACAAAAAGATTCATCGACTCTCCAATCCTATTTGACTGTCAAAGCCCCTGCCAGGACTCATAACAGAGCAAAATACACTTTCTGTTTACTCCGTGAGCATGTTATGTTCTGCTGTTAAGCCCAGAGAAGAGCTTCCTGGAGACTGCTAAGAATCTAAGGCCGACACCTGCATGCCTCTCTCACTTCTCAATCAGAACAAAGCAAGGGAATCAGGCATGGGATAAACGCCCTTGCCATCCCTGTTAGCCCTACTTTAAAACGCCACAGTTCACAGAACAGCATTGTCTAAAGCCTCAGGAATCTAGCCCAGCTCCCATTGCAACCGCAGGCAATTCTGCCCTGATTGTTCTAACCTAGATGGCCATGCATTTTGCTGTATGGGGAGAAACTAATGAGATGGAGAGCTTTCTGGGATGGGAACCTGCTGGCCCGCTGCCTAATGCACCATGCCTGGGACCTCTGGGAGCCCACCTCCCAGATTGCCGCGTGCCTGGTTGCAGAAGAACATGCTTATGTGTCTGTTGGTGTCAATGGGATGGAAGTGGGCTGTAAAACGGAACAGCAGGTGAAGGCAGACCCTGCGGGGAAGCAGCTAGACGGCTCCTCCTCTCAGCACACCAGATATCAGCATCATCTCCAGCATCATTACCTGCCTGGAGAGTACATCAGGAACCCAGCTGTGGAACCAAGATAGGCAGGTCACAGTTGGGGACCGAGGCAGCAGCTTCAGGCCTGGCACTCACATCAGGAGCCAGGAGTTATGTCTTAGCATTATGAATCTTGTATGTAGAAGCTGAATTGTGTTATCGATGATGTTATCAAGGTGAATCCAGATGAGCAGCAAGCCAGTGGCCTCCTCTTCACTGGACTAGATGGCTTAAGTTCAAAGGGGAGAGATTAAAATAAATCAGAAGTCATGAGTGGTAACGTTTGGTCAGCTAAATGACGATCAGAGGAAAAATGGAGAGCAGGAGCTTCGACCACTGTCTCCAGGAAAGACAAAAGCTTTATCTCGAGCCCCCTGTTCACTTCCTTGACGGAGGGTCCTACGTGTGACAAATGACTAAGTCACAGGTGTGTCTTCCTCTGTGTCCCATTTGGCATGTCTTCCTACCCAGCGGAGCTCTCCGTTGGAACATGGAAGGCTGGCAACATTGAATAGAGCAGAAATGTTTAAAAATCAAATCCTCTCCACTTTGATTGAGTCGCCAACTCTTCCCAGAGAAAGAGTCAGCCACGCTCCTTGGCTCCGCTCTAGTTACTGAATCCCAGGGGACACTGTGTGAGGGTTCTCCCGACCCCTGTCTGCTGGGCTATAAGACAAACAGAATGCTGGAAGCAAGGAGTCACTGCCAAAGCTGTGACAGGTCCCATCTGGAGTTCTGGAGCTCTGTGACAGAGGGTTCACTTGGCTTCACCAACTTCACTGCTAAGCTCCAGTGTACCCAGCGCTGCACATCTGGTCTCTACTCTAGGTACTGTAACCAAAACACAAAGCCTTGTCCTTGCCAATCTGAACAAAAAGGGATACATGAGCCTCTGTGAAAGAAAAGATGTAAAATAAATCAGTCCCAAATCACCAGTCACCCTGGGCTCTGCTGAGAAACTGAGGTACGTGGAGGCTTGAGTTGAGGTCAGCAACCCCTCTTCCAGGCTGTTCTGAACACAGAAGGTTGTCATGAGCCCTGTAGAGGACAGCCACAGACAACAGTTACACAGCCTTCCACCTTAGCACCAGGTTCATTCCTGTAGCTGACGGAGGAGCTAGAGAGTTCTGGTCTACCACAGCCTTTTCAGCCCTCCAAGTTCCAGCATTCTGCCAAGCTAAAGAATTCTGCCTCCTGGGTGAGCAGGGCTTTACTCCATGCATTGGCTAGCAATGCTGGACAGTTTACAGGAAAGAGCATATGAGTCCAAAGCCAGCCTGGGCAAGGGACTCACAAACAAGTAAGAAAAAAAAATCACTCCTTTTTGTGGGACTCCTAAGAGCAGGAGCAGGGGCTGTCTCTGATGCTTCTGCCTGCTTTGGGGACCCGTTTCCTCATCCTGGCTTGCCTCATCCAGCCTTAATATGAGGGGAGATGCCTAGTCTTACTATAACTTGATATGCCATGTTTGGTTGATATCCAGGGGAAAGGCTGCCTTTATCTGAATAGATAGGGAGGTATGGATGGGGGGAGAGAGAGGGGCAGTGCAGAGAGGGACTGGGAGGAGAAGAGGAAGGGGAACTGCAGTCAGGATGTAATAATAATAATAATAATAATAATAATAATAATAATAATAATAATAACAACAACAATACTCATGCCTAGGCTCTCCTGTGGCCCTGCAGGCTTCAGCCCTGTGGTCCTGCAGGCTTCAGCCCCGTGGTCCTGCAGGCTTCAGCCCTGTGATCCTATGGCCCTGCAGGCTTCAGCCCCGTGGTCCTGCAGGCTTCATCTCTGTGGTCCTGTGGCCCTGCAGGCTTCATCCCTGTGGTCCTGCAGGCTTCATCCCTGTGGTCCTGCAGGCTTCAGCCCCATGGTCCTGCAGGCTTCAGCTCTGTGGTCCTGCAGGCTTCAGCCCCGTGGTCCTGCAGGCTTCAGCCCCGTGGTCCTGCAGGCTTCAGCCCTGTGATCCTGTGGCCCTGCAAGCTTCATCCCTGTGGTCCTGCAGGCTTCAGCCCTGTAATCCTGTGGCCCTGCAGGCTTCAGCCCTGTGGCCCTGCAGGCTTCAGCCCTGTGGCCCTGCAGGCTTCAGCCCTGTGGTCCTGCAGGCTTCAGCCCTGTGGTCCTGCAGGCTTCAGCCCCGTGGCCCTGCAGGCTTCAGCCCCATGGTCCTGCAAGCTTCATCCCTGTGGTCCTGCAGGCTTCAGCCCTGTAATCCTGTGGCCCTGCAGGCTTCAGCCCTGTGGCCCTGCAGGCTTCAGCCCCGTGGTCCTGCAGGCTTCATCCCTGTGGTCCTGTGGCCCTGCAGGCTTCATCCCTGTGGTCCTGTGGCCCTGCAGGCTTCAGCCCTGTGGTCCTGTGGCCCTGCAGGCTTCAGCCCTGTGGCCCTGCAGGCTTCAGCCCTGTGGCCCTGCAGGCTTCAGCCCCATTCTGATTACAGCCAGGAGAGGCTCTCCTCTCTTTCCATGCATGGCATTTCTTAGGTGGGAAACTGAGACCATTACTAAACCATCTTAGAAGTTTGAATATTGTGACTGAACACAGTGAGTGCGTGTGGACTTGGCACAGGGTACTTAGCTGGGGCTCTGTAGTCTGCCTCTCTGAGGCCCATCAAGGGCCTGTGTTCAACAGAGGTGCCAGGTGATGATAACCTTGCTAGGAGACCATTGGGAAGGCAGATGATGAGCCTTGACTTTCAGCTTGACGGAATCTACAATAACCTTGGAGAAATCTCTCTGGGCCGGGCTGAAGAGGACCACCTAGACAAGGTTAGGTGAGGTAGGAAGGCTGCAGGAAGGCAACTCTACTGCACAGACTGTGGGTCCTGGACTGGACAGAAAGGAGAAAGCAAACTGAGCCAAGCATCTCTGCCCTGAGCCCTCTGGCAACTGATGCCCTGTGACACCAACCACTTCAAGCTCTCCGAGATATGAAGGCCCCACCGTGATAGATGGAACCTTTGAATTGTCCGCCAAAATGAACCCTTTCTTCCCTAAGTTTCTTTTGTCAATCTTTTAATCTTTTTCCACAGCTACAAAACAAGTAACTGACATAGAAGGGAGCCTGGATGGCCAGATCGAAGGTAGGAAAAACCCTGCTCGGAGTATCGGGGAGGGTCTTCTTCATCCCGTCATCCCTGGCAACTGTCTGCATGGTTATATTAGCTGCAAGACACTGTCCAGGAAGCACAAAGATGAATAATAAAACCCTCTCCAGGAAATAAAATCCTGTTAGGTTCAGTTCTCGGGTAAACCTGCAAAAACAAAGGAATAAATGGGAATAAATGCTTGTTGTATGAATGAATAACTCCCCAACCCTTGGTTCCTACATCCAACAAGAAACTGCTCTTGACACTGGCTTTGCCCTCCTGAAACTCAAATGCATTGGTGTAAGGGGCATCACAGGGAAGCCCAGGGATGGTTGAGAAGTGCCTTTATGTTTCAGCCATATCACCCCACTGCTGCACCATCGCCCAGACGAGATGATGGTGAAATGCAGATGGGTTTGGTGAGCCAGCGGTAAGCTGCCAGTGCTTTGTAACCAACCAGAAATGAAGGATTAGGCCAAGGAAACCCATGTTCCTTGGGAAGCTCAGAAGAATAAATGCAAGTCAAGTCACATGGCCAGGGCAGGAAGAGGCCTCACTAATGGACTCCTGTCAGTCTGTGTCTAGGAAGAGACACCCTCTTTCCCACAGTCTAAGGAAGATTGATTAAGAACCGATGGTTTTCAAAACTGTCTTTCTCCCCAAGAAGCAGCTACTTCCTATTCTAGCTGAGCCAAACTCCGTCTTCTCATGACTATTTGAACCACAGGGATGACTCCATGCCTTGGGAAGTCAGCTTGGGCTTCCAGGAAGCAGAAGTAAAGGATCCAGTGAGTCATGCCATTTGGAAGGCACAGAAAGCTCAATCATTCCATCGAGCCTGGATGGTCATCAAGAAAATCCTACAATGTGCCCTTTTATTTAAAATAAATGGCCCTTTCTCTGTTCAGCTGATAACCTCTTCAGATTTGTGGGGCCACTGCTCTCCCCTTTGGCTTCAGTTTTGGTACCGCTAGTTGATCAAAACTGAGGAGCTTAGTTTTTTAAGGCTCTTAAAAGCGCATAGCCGGCCGGGCGGTGGTGGCGCACACATTTAATCCCAGCACTTGGAAGGCAGAGGCAGGCGAATTTCTGAGTTCAAGGCCAGCCTGGTCTACAGAGTGAGTTCTAGGACAGCCAGAGCTACACAGAGAAACCCTGTCCTGGAAAAAAAAAGTGCACAGCCATATTTCTTCTTGAAGGTGTGTGTTTTGGTCTATTCTGATATACCAGGAACACATCTACTCATTTGTTTCTACTAATATTTATCATCTTTATCATCATGATTCACAGTTGTTAAGATATTGAAGCAATTTAAGTGTCCATCAATGGATGGATGGATGCATATAAATGATGGAATATTATGCATCTATTATAAAGATAAAAAGTCTGGCGTTTGCAACAAAGTGGCCCGAACTGACATACATTATGCTAAGGGAAATAAATAATGGAGATTCGGAAAGATATATGCTATGAAGTCTCATTGATATGTAGAATCTAAAAAAGCTAAGATATAGAAGTGTTTTTGTGACCTGCTGTGATGCGTGTTGATCACAAAGTATAATAATGTCTTGGGTGTTTCAAAGTCACTGAAATTTTAAACATGCTTACCAAAAAAACAAACTAACAAAAAAAAAAAAACCAATGAATTGGTGATGTAACTGATATGTTAGCTAGCTTGATTGAACCTTTCTGATTGTAAAGGCCATGTGGATCTCCATGGTGTCTGTTTTAGAAGAGGGCATATTTGTACTATGAATTTGTTCAAACATGACCACGTAGGTCCACATCAGCAATGGGGTAAATAGGAGAGAGGTACTGCTCAGGATCTTTCTAGGACACCAAGAATGAGCTGAAAATCTCTAAGACACTTATTCTGAAGACGAAACCAAGGTTGACTTGTTCTATGGTTGACTTGTACCCTGAAGTACATAACAGAACATGATGGAAGAGGCCATTTTTCTTCACCACCAAGTCCCGCCTCTCCACCCATGCTTTTCCCCCCTGGCACCCTGCTTCTCAGCAGCAATGGAAACCTGACAGCTCTTTGCATTCAGGAGTACATTTTCCTTTTGAGTCATCAGAAGGCTAGATTCATTAAACTAATAAAAGACTGGCAGCTGCACTGTTCCACCTTCAAATCTGTAAGTTAGTCAGGGAAGGTAGCCCCTTCAGCTTCACGGTGTCATCTTGAAGACCAGCTTGAGTCTACAGAGGGTAGAAGTCATGGAGGCCAAGAAAAAGACCCAAGGGCCTTGGAGAAACGTACTGTCTGGAGGAGCCATGAGACAGTGAGTTGGATTGCTTTGATCTAGCTGCCTTCCTACCGGGCAGAACTTGGGGTGTCGGTGGATTGAACAGTGATCCTAGACACTGAGTTCACTGTTGACATGGCTAAGGTAGCGCAGCCGAGGATGCCTCCATTTTCTCTCAGATGACACCCAGTGGAACAAATCTGGATCATGATAGCATGTTACAGCCAACCATACATGCCGGCCCAGGGCATGGTTCCGGCTCCAACATCAGGGCAATGCCTTCAAACTTCACTGTCTCTTTCCTGCTCAGGCACCGTTGCACATTTACTGACGTCACTCTCTCCACATACTCCTATTGCCATTCGTCTCCTCGTGGTTGATGGTGTTCCCAGTTCCCTGAGAAGGAAACCCAAGGTCATCCCCAGTCTCCCTCTGACACCCACAGTGCCAAGACATTAGAAACACCATTCTCTTATGATATACTGGTAGTTAAGCGTGGTGATTAAGTTCTTAAGCACGTTGGCAGTCCATCCTCACAGAGAAGGCATTTGGTGCTGTATAAGTGATAGAGCTTGCACACTTAGCAAGGAGAATATAATGGTGACTTTCTCTAATTTGCCTTTGTATTTGGCTCAGTTTCTAGGTTTCTTATGGTTTCGTGGTTCTTCATATTTTAGAGTTACTCCAGCATCTTCGATAGCTTGCATGCACAGTTTAAGGCTGATTGATGCATGATGATATCATTACAATGCTTTTCCCTCTTTATACACCTTCCAAAAGGAGATTGAGGGAAACCTTTAAGACCACAACTCAACCCTTGTGAATGAGATTAAAGTGAGTCTGGGATTAGGCACAACCATCTCCGATTCGTAAACGAGGGGTTCCGACGGGAGGGGACAAACAGCGAGTAGCATCCTCTTGCACATTCATGCCAAGCTCATGATACCCAAACACTGAGTGCAGACTTATACACGCACCCAACATGCACTGGAAAGAAGAAATGGGAGCTCCAGCCCTGACTGCACAAGGATAACAGATCTGTCTATTTTCCCTAAGTTCACTGTGGCTCTCATTAATCGGCCTCTGTTATTCTGGCAAAATCCCTACAGAAAAATAACTGGAAAGCCTGCTTGACTGTCACTAGGTTGTGGGTTTTGGTTCATGTGTTCACAGTTCTCAATCTGAAGGTGCCTGGCTCTGTGTGGCACTTGCATCATGGTGGAAGCATGCAATAGGGAAGGAGACCACTCAGGTAGTCCCTCCCTCTCTTCCCTTAGCATGTATGTCCCACCATCCCTCCCTCTACCCCACTAACAGCCTCTTGTTCCCTCCCATATGGCCTCTTTGCCACCTCCAGGTCTCTAACGACATTCAAGTTAAACAAGGAGAACTTCAAAGCCATCATGTACATATGACAGAACATGCAGTACCTGGCTTTCTGGGCCTGGGTCACTTCATTCTGTCTATCTTTCCAGCTCCATCTATTTTCCTGAAATCTTCACAATTTTTTCTTTAGAGCTAAATAAAATTGCACTGTGTATATGGTAGATATCCATTCATTACCCCTCAGCTGATAGATGTATAGGCTGACCCTATTCCTAGCTATTGTGACAAGGGCAGCCGTGGAAGTGGATGTACAGTATCCCTGTAGTTGACATAGAGTCTCCTGTGTATGCGCCCACGTGTGATAGAGCTACATCGTATGATATCTTATTTCTAGGTTTGGGTTTTGTTGTTGTTGTTGTTTTCTTTGTTTGTTTGTTTGCTGAGAAACCTCTAGAGTTATTTTCAATGTAGTTGCACTAGTTCACTCTCCCACCCACAGTGAGTAAGAGGCCACACCAGGGTTTCTACTCTCATTCTCCAAGTCCTAGAAACAAACTCTGTGATTCCCACAGAGGTAGCAACCTAGTGACAGGCAGGCAGGGAGTGAGTGCAGCGCAGGCACACTGGCTAGAACATCGTGTACGTCGTGGGTGGGACAGACGGTGGACAGCAAGAGACCTTATCATATTGCTATTCATCATATTGAACAATTTAAAGTTCATAATTTGCTTCTGGCATTTTTCCTTTAGTGTTTTCAGACATGGCTGCATATAGGTAATGAAGCCCCCAAAAGGGAAGCCTCAGGTAAATGTACCTGCTTCAGTCAGTAACTTCTACCTGAAAGGAAATGCTGAAGAAGTTCACCTCAAAATAGTAAACATGTGAGGTAACATGTGTTAGCATGATTTGCTCACTGTACACATATTTAAAAACACCATGTCATATCATCATATAAATGCAGTTTTTATTCAGCAATTCAGAAACAAAAATATTACTGACCTTAAAAAGTCTACCAACAGTAATGACTGGAGATGAGTTTACCACGAGTTTGCTCGGATCTCAAAGCCAACACCTTGATTATCTCAGACTCAGAAATCATTGCTGTGAAATCACGGTCGCCTGTTAACAGCTGTGGCCAGACCACCACGCTTTAACCCAGTGAGCCATAGCTCTGTGTATTTTGCACCTTACCTGAGACCTAGGAGCCTGGGAAAGTTGACACGGATGATCAGGGGCTTTGGGGTGCAGTCTCCCCAAGCAGCCTGCCTCAGCAGCTTGGGTTGGGATTCCATGGCCCCCAATCCATGTATGTTCAGCAACTCAGGTTCAGCAGTGAAAACTGCAGACCAATGGCTTGACGTAGGCCTGCCTGTGGTTCTGCTAGGCAAGGCGAGAACACAGAGGGTCTCCTGCAGCGGGAGACCAAAGAAATAAGGGCAAGCCCGGATCTGTAGGGCAGGAGATGGTCTACGTTGTGCTTCAGAATCCCGGAGGGGCTCTAAAAGCCTGCCGTGGCCTCACTCTGGAACATCAGATTTAATTAGGCTAAGGTGGAGCTGGGCCTGGCTGGCTGCTAAGGCTCCCCAGGTGACTGTAATAAGCAGTCAGGGCTGAGCATAGCTCAAAGCCACTCTTCTAAAGTGCATTCCCCCCGCCAGCATTCATGGGTATTTCGTAGAAAAGTGCTTTCCTGTGCCCAACTCAGGTTGCTCACTCAAAATACTTGTGTACTTGGTCATGCCCTCTAAAAGATTCCAGCATACCCTCAGGTTTGAGAATCATCAGGTTCAAACCAATTGTGAAGTGTAAAGACGCTATCCAGAGCCTGGGGGGTGGAGGGTAGAAGTGAGGATGTTGCAGAGAGAGCTAGTGGGAATCCAGTCACTAAATGCGCAGTCTGGAGAACTGTGGTGGTGAGCTAACTCTGGATGACGTGGGACTTGCAAAGACAAAGAAGGCAGGAGGTTGGGACATATGCTTCCCAGAGATGTGTCGGCATAGAATTGATGAAGAACAAGAATATGGACGCCCTGAGCATCCGTATTAGGGAGTGATTTCGGGCTTTGCCGCGTTGTCCCCAGGCCTGTAGTTCTTCAGCCCTGAATGCTCGTGCCAGAAACCCACAAAAGACAGGAAATACTCCCTTGGGGACACTATTTGTATTTCTGGTCTATTGTTTACTTTGCCTGCTACACAAAGTATCAGACAGAGGCTAAGGAAGCAAAGGGGGTTTATTTGAGGCAACCAGTCACATCGTATCCACCATTAAGAGACAGTGATGAGCGCTCAGCTCTGTTTCCTTCATACTCTGTCTGGGACTCCAGCCCACATTTAGTATGGTTCTCCCCACCTCAGTTAACCCAGTCGAGAAACTCCATCACAAACAATCCCAGAGTCTTGTCTCTTCCGTGATTCTAGACTCTGTAAATCTGGCGGTCAGTCTCAACTCTGTCACAGCTGGTACCCAGCAGGTAGGGTGAGGTGCCGCAGAGGGAAGCCAGAGCCACAGAGAGGGGGTGCGCGGAGCAGAGAGGGTAGACTACGGCCTAATGAGGGAGCCACACCCCGGCTCCTCGGCAGCGAAGCCCTGGTAGTTAACTTCTGAGTCCCGGTTACTTCACCAGGACTTGCTGCGGGCACAATGGAGGTCACGGGGCTCAACGGGCAGGCTGTTCAGGTGCGGCGTGAGGTTGAAGTTGCTGGAACCTGGGGCTCTTAGCCAGCACTGTCCTCCGTTGCCGGCTGCTGCTAGTCTCCCCAGGCCTTCCTCCCTTTCCAACCTTTTAACTTCGTGTCCTATGTGCCGCTGGACAGAAACATACAATTACTACGACCCAACCCGGCATCTTCATCAGTAACTAACAGGATGTTATCCGCAGAGCCGTGGTCAGGTTGAACACCGTAGAGCCCAGCTATGCCTCCGCCTGTGCACCACAGGGCTGGTTATGCTTTGGTCACGGCATTCATCACAGCAATGGAAACGCTAACCAAGGCACAGGGCAGAGTAGGGGGAGGGGGTGCTTTTCCAAACAACTTGCTACAGCCCAAAAGTCACTGTGGAGCGATGCCTCGGAGTCTAGTCTGTTTGTGTCCTTGTCCATCTCTCTCGACCTCAGCCACCAACACGCGCCTTTCCAGGGGTCTCTGCTGCTATAGGACAGTTTGTCAAGTGATCCCTCAAGACCTCGCTGGAGACTGGTGACGGTATGACTCTTACCACCACGCCTTGCTCTGTTCACTCACTAACAACCGCTGCTGTGAACAGTCTACTCGGCTGTGAGAGGCTCTCAGCCTCGTCATGGTCCTCCAGCTGGAATCTGTGGGACAGCAAGGGACTCCCAGAGCAGGTGCGGGGGCAGGTGGGGATGAAGGTGGGTGTGGGCCTTCTACCTGGAGTCCTGGGTGAATGCCTGCTGCACTTCCCACTGGAAGCTCCCGGAAGCCTCCCCATCCCTCTCTGCCTGGGACCTTAGAGAAAATCGAACAAAAAGCTTTATTGGATCCACTTAAAAAGGAGTGGCACAGTAACTTGTCTACTAGGGTTCTCCTGCTCCAGGATTTAGTGAATGTGTGCCAGACCTCCTTGTCTGGGGGCGGGGTAAAAGGTGCCTTTGGGGAGACAGCCCAGCAAGTGAACTCCCAGGCATCCCCCTCTTAAGTGACTGTTGTGCTGCAGTAAGCTGTCTGGAACATCACCACTCTGCCCTCCGACCTCCTCATGCCTTGGTCAGGGTTTCTATCGCTGGGGTGAACACCATTACCAAAAAGCAGCTTGGGGAAGAAATGGTTTATTTCAGCTTACAATTGAAGCGAGTCACTGAGGGAAATCAGGGCAGGAGCTGAAGCAGAGGACCCGGAGGAGTCCTGCTTCCTGGCTTACTCCTCCCAGCTTGCTCAGCCTGCTTTCTTACAGCCCCAGGACCACCAGCCCAGGATGACCCCGCCCACTGGGAACTAGACCCTCCCATATGAGTCATCAATCAAGAGTGTGCCCCACAGACTTGCCTGCAGGCCAAGCAGATGGAGGGTTGCCTCCATTGAGGTTTCGAAGCTAGCTTGTGTCAGGTTGACAAAAGAAAACCGAGCGGCACAGCTGAGGTGCTGACTAGGGAAGGGCTTTGCGGTGAATCGGATGGAAGGAACTGTTAGTAGTAGAAATTAAAATCCTACTTTGAAAATTATGATTAGAGCCGGGCGGTGGTGGCACACGCCTTTAATCCCAGCACTTGGGAGGCAGAGGCAGGCAGATTTCTGAGTTCGAGGCCAGCCTGGTCTACAGAGTGAGTTCCAGGACAGCCAGGACTATATAGAGAATCCCTATCTTGAAAAACCAAAAAATAAAAAAGAAATTAAAAAAAGAAAATTATGATTAGAGTGTCTGTTGGAGAACTTACTGAACAAAAAAATGCTCCAAAGTTTTAAGTACAGTTTATTTTCCCCATTCATGCCTCCTTTTATGGAGGCAAAAATTTGAGGCCGCCCAGAGTGAGTGTGAAAACTGTTTACAGACAGGCTCTCCTGTGGTGTGGGTGCGCTGCTTGTTAACACTTTAAAGTGACCGAGTCACAAGCTGAAAGCGCACACTTTCATTATACAACCATGCCCAATCCTGAAACCAGGACAGGGCATCATTTTACCAGGAGCCACACGGGGCCTGGTGAGTCTCTGCTAGGGATTCCAGTCGCGGCAGGGAGCGATCTAAGCATCTTTGCTGTGGTGACAGCGCCATCTTGTGGTCATTCCCAGTATTAGGGACGCGACTGCCCTGGGCCTTTTTCAATGTGCGCCTTTAGAATCCTCTTCTTATCTTATGTGATCTATAAAAACCATGTCTCCTCCCGCTGCTGTGTCTAGGGCTCTTCTGCAGCTGGAGAGGAGAAGGTGGGTTTAAGAAGTAACAAGAATCTTCAACTCTGGGAAGTGTCTCTGGCTTGAGGAAAGACATGTTCATCCGTGCGAGTTCTACAAAACCAATTTATCAAGTAGGCTAGGGATAAAAAGCCATCTAGCCTTTTCTGTGTAGTAAGAACAGTAGTGATAGGTGTAGGCCTTTCAGAGTCCTCAGGGCCTGAAGCCGGCTACCTTTGGGAATAGAAATCACAGAAGAATCTGTCAGTGCGATCCATGCTTTATGTTTCTGCAGTGTAGGTCAATGTCTGTGTTCTTGAATGCAATATTTATAGGCCTCCGCTTGCCCGGCATTATCTTGTTTTCAGGAAGACATACGCGGCGCTGTCGGAGGACACACTCTGTGGCCTTTAGATTTGATGAGCTCCAGCTTGAATGACAGCTGAGTTTGTTAATTATGACTGCTGTGTACCTGGGAGAAAAATCTAATAAAAAGCTTTATTGATCCACTTTCAAAGGAGTAGCTTGGTAACTTCTAGAAACACTGAATGAGCTTGCAGCTTCCTATTCTCTGACAGAGACAGCGGAAAACAATTTGAGATGCGCAATAACTCCGAAGGTAGACTCGATGGCTGTGGGACTTCTGATTAACTTGATAAAAATTCTGCATTATACCGAGGCGCACGGAAAGAAGATGAGCCACATGTGTTAGACATGGGTTAGGTACCCAGGCTGTGCCTGCAGAGGTCTGTGGAGACCTTTGAAAGAGACGCGGTTTTTGTGGAACTTTTCCTGTAGCAAACTGTCATAATCATTCAGGGTTTTTACTTATCCTTTCTGTCATCTGGACCTAGACTGTTCCATAAAGGTCCTGAAGGTTTGAGCCCCAGCCCTTAGCACTCCTGGGAGGTGGAGCTTAGTGGAAGGTTGGTGAGGGTTCTGGGGGGGGGGGATGTTGAAACTCCAGCCCCTCTTTTCCCTCTGTCTTTGCTTCCTGTGATCTATGAGGTAAACACATTTGTCCACCATGAGCTCTCACCAAGTTGTGTTGTCTTCCCACAGGGTCAAAACCAACCACAAGCTAAAAACCCCAACACTGGGATAAAGCATGCCCTTTCAGTAGGATGATTGACCTTTGTGTCTTGTCGTAGTAATGCAAAGCTGGATGATGTTCATCATCTCAGGCCTCTACTCCCCAAACCTAAACCACGTCTTCCTTGGGCAAAGGGGATCGGTATAAAAAGGTCAAATATCGGTCTTAATAGCAGACGTCACTTCATCTGCCACTAACACTATAACATAGTGTCAAACCAAATTCTTTGGAAATATCATTGTAGTGCCACACATTTTGAGCAAAGACAAAAGCATATACAGGCATATGTGACTATTTACATTGCTATTAAAATTACCCCAGCCGCTATCAGTTACACTGCCACGCCTGCCTTTGTACGAGCTCTGCCTAAGTGTCACATTGTCGCCTGGGGACGTGGTCCCAGACGTAAAACAGCTGTACTCAAGGGCTCAGAGAGCCTCTGCCTTCTGCTGTTCTGTTCGCTTTCCACCGGGATGCGCCCATCAGTGTTCCCACACTGACGCTGAGAAAGCGTCCGGCATCCTCAGCCTGGGTAACCCCCACCTGCGCTCAGGGAGTGAGCCGACCTCTCTGGCAGGGCTCCACAATGAGCCTGAGATTCCAAGCTTGAATTTCTAAACTTCCTCTGACGTTTACCACTAAGAGAATACGCACAGGAGCAGTCTGCTTAGTTCCTGCCCATCCTCAGCCTCTTCCATAGGCAGCCCAGGTTTGCCCACAGCCAGATCCCATGTTTCCACACTTCCCTGCATGGGGCTTTGCACGAGTCTCTAGAGGCATGGAGGTTGGAGAAGCAGGATGGGTTTTCTTTCTTTCTTTTATGTTGGGTTGGAACCCGTGCCTCACCTGCTAGGCAAGCACACTCTCTCCCCTGCACCGAACCCCACTGGTCACTCTTCACTGTCTGACTTCCCCTCCTTTAGCCTGTGGCCTGCCTGGCACTGGATAATCCTCAGAGCCTGGCTCTGTAGGATCTGAGTCATTTCTTTTTTTTTTTTTTTTTTTAAGATTTATTCATTATATTTATATGAGTACACTATAGCTGTTTTCAGACACACCAGAAGAGGGCATCAGATCCCATTACAGATGGTTGTGAGCCACCATTTGGTTGCTGGGAGTTGAACTCAGGACCTCTGGAAGAGCAATCAGTGCTCCTTACCGCTGGGCCATCTCTCTAGCCCTAATTCATTTCTTTAAGTTAAGATAGAATGCTACGTCATTTTAAAATGAGAGTGCCCAGGGCAGGCAAGATTGCACCATGGCTAAGAACACTGGCTGCTCTTCCAAAGGATCCATGTTCTGTTCCCAGAACCACATGGTGGTAATTACTGTGGGTAATTCCAGTTCCAGGGGATACAGCGCCCTCTTCCGGCCTCAATGGTCACTGCATACCTGCAGTGCACAGACATGTGTAGGCAAACAACCACACATGTTTTTAAAAATGTTATTTAAAAAAAAGATGTGAGCACTTTAAAGAAAGGCACTCACTAAACTGTTTTGAATTGTGATTATCTTTATGTGAACTAATGTACCAGACCTCCTTACTCTCTCTCCTTCCCCTTTCTCCCTCTCTTCCCCTTTTTTCTTATTTCTTTCCCTTTCCATGCAGTTATACACACAAACACACACATATACACACACATATACAAACATATTCACACACATATATACATACACATATACACATATATGCACACATACACACACATACATATATACACATACCCAAACATACACATACATACACACAAACACACACACACACACACACACACACACACACACACTTCTTTCTTTAACTCCTAAAGCAACTACCTTATTAGATCTTCCTGCTTTGTCTCCATATTTCTAAGTAAAATACATCCTTTGGTTTCTGCTTGGATTTGTTCAAGGACCCCCTGTGAATACTAAAATCTACAGATATCCAAGTACTTTATATACAGTGCACAGGATTTGCATAAATATATCATATGTATGATATATATACAAATGTATCATATATATATAGTATCCAAGATTTACATATATTATAATATATATTAAATTGTCTCTAGGTGACTTGCACTTCATGATACAATGTAAATACTGAGTCTCATTGTTGGGCTGTGTTGTTTAGGGAATATTAAGAAATAAAGCCTGTGCGTGTTCAGTCCAGATGCAGCCTTTTCTCAGGTATGTTCAGTCCTCAGCGGAGCCATCAGTCATAGAGTGAACGAGCAGGTATGGAGGGCCTCTGCACTGGCCTTGATTTCTGTCCCACATCAAGATAGTTTCTGTTATAGAAGGCAGAACCGTGGATCTCTTTATCTTCCTACCCTAGTCTAGGTGCACACATACACACACACACACACACACACACACACACACAGGATTTACATAGTTACAATTCAATTATTCACAGCTGAACCATAGAGTAGAACAGTTAAATTACTCTTCTTCTGTAAATTTATTTTTGAGGGAGGCTCTTACTGTATATCCCAAGCTAGTCTAGAATTGATTATGTAGCCCAGGTTGGACTTGAATTCATGATCCTCTTGCCTCAGCCTCTGGAATACTAGGATTATAGGTGGATACCACCCTGCCTGGCAGTCAAGCTCATGTGCTTTGGTTTTCTTTGTATCATCTTTTGTATCTTTGTATCCTCAATCATTTGCGATTTCTATTTCTAGTCTGTTCAAATGCCTCAGGCTAACCAAATTTGTCTTTTTCCTAGTCCTCATTGTAATGAAGCCCTCTCCCAACCCCATCCCTTGCCTGGTTCCCTCCTCACAGGCCTGTACTTCTCTCTCTGGTTCTCTTCATGCCCCACCCTCAAAATTGTTCAAGAGACATCTAGTAGCCTTCTTAGAAATAATGTATGGAGAGCAAAACTTGAGCCTTATACATGTAAAACCTCTCTGCTAATAACAGCACTGAGAGCCCACCCTTACGATCCACCCACCCCTCATCACTCCCAAAGTCGCTGCCTACGAATACCACTAGCAGATTAATACAGGGGTTAAGTTTCCCACACCAGAAATCGGGAGAATACAGTCAAGCCGTAACAGCCCGTGCAGATATTTGGTGAACGGAGGGCGTGGGAAGTAAAGCAGAGCTCAGCAGAGGCTGCTGGTGTGGCTCGGCACTGTCCTGGACGGGTAGAAATGGTTACCTTAGAGAGAAATGGATGAACTCAAGACATGGCTTAGGAGATCCACCAGAACTTAGTGATGGATGGGATGGCAGCCTGAGGCCTGCCTTCTGACTTAAGAGTAAGTAGGGGGATCATGTGTTTACGTCCAAAGAAGGAGTGGGGGGGAAAGAACCCATTGGAGGATGGGGGTGGGGGGTCAAGGCTTTCAGTCTGCAGTTTTTAGATTAATATAAAAATGGCTGAAGATGCCAAGCAGATGCAACACGAACTATTGAGTCTCAGAACCCACATCTGTGGACAGATTGAGTAAAATAATCTCAATACAACATGCACATGAGCACATACATGCAAGCACGCATGCACATGCACACATACATGCACCCACCCAGAGACACACTCAGAGACACACACATGCCACTTCTCCTGTCTGCCAACAATCCTGGTCTAGGTGGTGTCTTTACAGAATCTCAGAAGACAGATCTGGTAGAGACTGAGAGACAATAATATTTAGAGTCAAAGAAACTTTGGCGACCTCCAGGGAGCAAGCCTGAGAAGGTAGTTAATCCTGCCTGCACCTTAAAGGACATGGCTAATGGCTGCATTATGTGTCCAGAGAGAGAAGAAAAACCCTGACTGTTCGCCTTCTCTGGACACTTTCAAAGAAGGTGGACAGAAAACCTGTGAGGCTAGGACTGACTCAAGCTTGCCCCCTAGTGGTGGAGCATGTGTGACTGCAACAAAGACAACAAATATTAATGAATAAAGAACATGTCAACAATTAAATATCCAGTTGGATGTAGTAGCCCGTGCCTTTAAGTCTAGCTCCCAGGAGGCAAAAGCATGCAGATCTCTGTGATTCTGAGGCAATCCGGGATTGCATAGTGAGATCGCCTCGAATATAAAATAAAAGGAATTAAGAGACCATTGGAAACTGAAGCTATGATTTGCAGCTGACAGGTGATTCCACCGTGTGATATATTCCTGAAACATACAGAAACAGACAGGGATGGCAGTGTAACTGCACATGGAGAGAGTTAAAGGGGGTTCCGGAGGCTCTGAACACAAGATCCCAGGTTTGAGCGGGTATTCAAAGTGCAGCGTAGATCAGAGCAGTGACCCAACCGGCCGTTCGAGCAGCCAAATTAAGTCATTCCTACAAGGAGCAATTCGCCAGTCACTCCTTCTGATGAGACTGGGCAACTTCCCCGACTTCTTTCTGTTTCTTGTCAAGATAAGTAAGTTTTCTGCCCCACTGGGTATCAGGCTAATTTCTAACTTCTTTGTATATTAAAAGGGAATTTAGAAACTACAATCGGATTAAAAAAGAAGACATGGTGCTTACTCAAACAGTTTCTCCTTAAACAATTTAATCTTTAAAATTGCAGCATAAACAAAAAATGAACAAGATGGTTTTGATTTCAAATTACATGTTTCTGAAAACACCTCCCGGGGACTCTGAGGCCAGGAAAGTCCTCTCTGTGAGTGGTATGTAACTAATCAGGTGTGATGCTGAAAATGAAGTTCTAAAATTAAGATTTTTTTTATACTCTGTACTAATTTGTACCTTAATTCTGCCTAAAAACAATTTTGAATATGCTTCTCTTGCAAGTAATTAAGAAAAGCCTTTGAAGGACTGGAGAGATGGCTCAGCAGTTAAGAACACTGACTGTTCTTCCACAGGTCGAGTTCAATTCCCAGCAACCTCATGGTGGCTCACAACCATCTTCCGGTGTGTCTGAAGACAACAACAGTGTACTCACATACATTTTTTAAAAAAAATCTCTTAAAGAAAGAAAAAAGAAAAACATTCGACTTTGCAGCTTGGTATTTTTATAGCATTGTGTTTATTTGGTGTAAGACAAACTACAAGAAGTATAAAGCTTAGACAGCTTTATTCATTGAGGGAAGAAAATTTGTTATGAGTTTATTATAAACCAAAACTAGAACAATATGGAGAAACCCCGAAGAAAGGAGACCGCGCTCGAGTTGTGTCGTCCGCGCTCGGGTTGTGTAGCCAGGAGGTAGCGTGGTTAGCATTTGGCAGCACTCTTACAGCCTTTTTCTCTGTCTTTGAGGTAGCGTGGTTAGCATTTGGCAGCACTCTTACAACCTTTTTCTCTGTCTTTGGGGTAGCGTGGTTAACATTTGGCAGCACTCTTTCAGTCTTACCTCGGTCTGTCTCTGGACCTTTGATGCTACACGCAGACTCAATCGCAGACACACATTACTAGTACGGTTCTGTATTGCAGTCTTTCCCTTCGATGTACCGTGAGCGGCTTCCTCCGTGATCTTCTAGTCTGCTTATGATCATTGAAGTCTGCATAAGATTCCATGTTAAAGCCACACCAGTGCTTGCTAAACTCCCTCCAGTAGCCGAACCAAGCGCACGTTTTCCGCTTACAAATGAAGGAGCCGTGAGCACCGAGTACGCCTGGCTTTAATGACTTCTTCGGGATACTTCCCTAAACATAGAAACTGATGTGTCAGGAAAATGTTGCTCACATTTACATTTTCCCTTTACTCATGCAGCGGTTTTACCTAAAATGAAGCCGAGCAGAGTAAAATGGGTGGAAGAGGGGACCTTCCCCGGCAGCCTGCCCTCGCGGGCGTGCCCTTCCCTTAGTAATGCCAGCTGGACACACGGCAGGGGCGTGCCATCTTCATCCAGGAGGCTCTGGCCGTGCTTTCCTTTTTGACAATGGACAGATACATAATGATGTTCGCCCACTGTTGCATACCACTAGGGTTCTACACAGCTTAAAGGTGAGAGAAATACTCGCAAAGAGGGAACAATCCGTACTTGACTAGCGCACGAAGTTTTCGGTGAGAATTCTGAAAATTCGAACACTCCAAATTATAAGAATGAATTCCCGCTCTTAGTGACGGGGAGATCTGTGAGGTCTGCCCTGCGCAGGACAGCACAGTGTGGACGTCTACAACCTTTCCCCAAGCCTATGAATAAAAATTAGTAGCAGTAGTAGTAGTAGTAGTAGTAGTAGTAGTAGTAGTAGTAGCAGTAGTAGTAGTAGTAGTAGTAGTAGTATTTCCTGCAAGCTCCGCAGTTGAATGGTGGAGTCTCACTTTATTCCCTTAGAGCATTTCTTTGAGGCCCAGGCTTATCCCACGCCCTCTCCTTTGCCCTGGCTACTCAGCTGGGCCATTTACATTCCTTGATTGTTTAAGGCAACAGCTCAGAACCGACTGTCCTCGGCCTCAGCCTCTCTGAGATCACAGGAGTATGTCACCACGCCAGGCTGTCACCACGCCAGGCTGCCTTGGCCTGCTTTTGTTGTTGTTGTTGTTATTTAAATATATATTTATTTACTTTATGTCTATGAGTGCACACTGTAGCTGTACAGGTAGTTGTGAGCCTTCATCTGGTTGTTGGGAATTGAATTTAGGACCTCTGTTCACTCTGGTCAACCCAGCTCAGTCAGCTCCACTCGCTCAGTTCCTCCTCACTCCGGACCAAAGATTATCTATTATTATAAATAAGTGCACTATAGCTGTCTTCATATCGTCAGGGCATCAGATCTCATTGCAGTTGGTTATGAGCCACCATGTGGTTGCTGGGAATTGAACTCAGGACCTTCAGAGGAGCAGTCCATGCTCTTACCCACTGAGCCATCTCATCAGCCCACCACCACCACCTTTTTTTTAATTGAATATTTCTACTTTTCTTTTTGATTTGTAAGAACTGTTTAAATCATCCATTTTGGTGTAAGTTGCAAATATTTTCCCTGCTTGTAGAGGGCCTTTTATCTCTTTGTATTTAACGGTAGCAAGTGGCTGCTTTTTGACAATGAGATGTGTTAATTCTTATAGATTAACTCTGAGGAAAATTAACCGGTTCTGAATATGTGAGGCTTAAATGCTTACTTTTAAAGGCAATTGAAATAAACAACAAATATAAATCCTTTGCAATGTAGGAAGTACATATAGTAAACAATTGCACACTGTTTTAAAGGCACCCAAGTGTAAAAGGCTCACCAGTAGGACTTACTAGAGTCAGATGGGTGGGAGGGTGGGGAGGGTCTGGGAAGAGATAAGGGAGATAAACCGCGATCACAATAAATTGTATGGGGGGAATCAAAAAAATATAAAAAAACAACAACAACAAAAACCACCAGTCCCATTTGACCTCTGACCTGAAGACTGTGTTCTTCTAAACTTGTGATAATTTGTTCCCAAACCAGTGAGACGCTGAGACAATAGGAAAAGTTTTATTCTTCTGCTGAATTAATTTTAAATAAAAATAAAGAGCTTCAAAAATTTTACTGCTCACTATTAAACACCATAAGATACTGTTTAAAATTACTATTTGTGAGTGTGCATGTGTGTGTGCATGTGTGTATATGTGTGTGACTACCATAGCACATGTGTGGAGGACAACTTTGTGGAGTCAGTTCTCTCTTCCACCTTAATATGGGTTCCAGGGATCGAACTCAGGTCTTCAGGCCTGTGTAGCAAGCTCCTTTACCAACTGATCCATTGTGCTGACCCATAAAATACTTTTAATGGAGCCAGTTTTGGTAGCACACACCTTTAATTCAAGCACTCAGGAGGCAGAGGCATATATTAATATATATATATATACACATACATATATGATTAGTGCATATATGTATATATACATGTGTATATATATATATATACTAATCATTACTCATTAATACATATATTGATGATGTGGTGGTTTGAGTAAAAATAGTCTTCATAGGCTAATATATTTGAGTGCTTAATCATCAAGGAGTGCCACTACTTGAGATTAGGAGGTGTGGCCTCTTTGGAAGAAGTGTGTCACTAGGGTTTGTCTTTGAAGTTTTAAAATAAACCAATATGTTCCATTGTAAAACCCTCGACCCTCGGTCACTCGTACTTACTCTGAGTCGTCCCCCTCCCTTCCCCAGTGAGACACTGAGGTGGAGACCCTCGGTCAGTGGTACTTACTCTGAGTCGCCCCCCCCTTCCCCAGTGAGACACTAAGATGAAGACCCTCGGTCAGTGGTACTTACTCTGAGTCGTCCCCCTCCCTTCCCCAGTGAGACACTGAGGTGAAGATTGAGGCTTATTTTATGGCGAGTTAAGTGAACCTTCAATTAGTGACCCTCAAGGCGAGTGACTAGAAGGCAACTCCGAATGGCTATTACAAGCAGTTTTTATACTTTCTAGGGCACAGGTGCATCAGCAAGGTTACAGTTCAAACTTATTGGCTAAGCATATTGACCTTTAAATCTATTGGCTAGCAAGCATGACAGGCATTTGAACTCTACCTGGGACTTTCCAGAGGGTCAGGTGACTATCAGTTAGTACGTTCTGAGAATTTTTACTCAAGAATGTTCCTGTGGGTAGAGAATGGAACTTGGCCTAGCCTTGATCTCAGGAGGGAGAGGAAGCTGTAAGGAGGGTGTGGGACTGGAAAAAAACCCTTAGGGTCCCTCACTATCAGTAGTTCTTAAAGAAAAATTAAAGACAACCAAAATGTTCAGTAATGAAGTGCTTAATGGACCAAAAGTTGTATTATGTATACCCTGTTTTCTTCAGGGTATTCTAATCAATTATTGGTGGCATCCCTCTGTAATTGTCCTCACCTCACCCTCCTTGCTCTGGCCTTGCCACGTCAGCCCCCCACCACCACCATTCTGTGAGAATCTCCTCTTTGCTCATCCATGGTTCCAAGCTGGGCCATTGGTGTTGGCTGTCCCTCTGGACATCTCTTTGGTCAAGCCATGGCCAGCACTTCACGTGAAAGTTACTCTCTACTCAGCAACATGTCGGCCCACATCCCCTCTGTCACAGAACAACAGAGCAGGGGTCGACTGGGGAGGTGTACCAAGGGGAATTTAACTGCACTTACCCCACGCTGCCTGAGCAGTGCTGGGCTGTAGGGAAGTGCTGAAGTTACTCCAGGAGTGAGAAATTGAAGTCTGGGACATGGGAAAGCCAGGAGCTGATTTGGGGTCCCTGGGCCTGCGACAAGGCTGGGGCTGTGGGGTTCTCAGACTCTTGAACATCCAGGTGTCTATGGGAGTCATGGAAGAGCAGAGAACAACAGAGTCGTGGCCTATAGGCTGGGGACTGTGTCTAGCCCTGGGCCGGGGAGAGGGGGGCTCCTCCTTGTCCCATGGGAATGATTGTCCTTAGCTTGATGGAGCCAGGTTGTGGCTGGGAGCACAGAGAGGCCTTCTACAGGAGAATAAAGCTCCACTCTGTATACAAAGGCCTTCCCTAGGTTCCTCACAGTAGATCTTGATGAAACATGGTTCTAAACAGTTTATTGTCATGGCAGAAACCAGATGCATCAAACCATATCCAACTTCTCAGGGTGGGCCTGAGATTAAATCCCTTTTGCAGGGAGGAATGTCTGGGAAGGGAAGCTTATTGGCTATGCCCTCCAGACCTCTAGGTACCTCATTAGCATGGAGACCTCTGCCTTGGGCCTACATGACCATAGGACACATTTCTTTTATGTGAGAAGCATGGCAGGTGTCCCTGATCAGGAGTCTGGCAGGAGCTGGGAGTCACCTAAGCCTCAGGTGTGTGTGTGTGTGTGTGTGTGTGTGTGTGTGTGTGTCCACTGTATCTCCAGGTCACAACCTGCTCCTCCTTACCAGACTCCCTGGCATGGTTTTACCTACTGCCACACCTGTCATTTTGTATTCTTACTCTGTCTCCTTGACTCAGCTTGATGAGAAGAGGGACCTCATCTGTGTTGCTTGTCACTTAGCTTGTCACACTTAGAATGGCCCAAGCACAGATCACCAGGAGACACTTCCTGCATGCCAATTCCCTCTAAAACAACAATAAAACCCTAACTAAGACAGGTAGTGACTGGCATTCAGTGGGTACTTAATAAAACCCTAACTAAGA
>NW_022196896.1:131246070-131248396 GCF_008632895.1 Mastomys coucha | reverse complement strand
GTAGTGACTGGCATTCAGTGGGTACTTAATAAAACCCTAACTAAGACAGGTAGTGACTGGCATTCAGTAGGTACTTAATAAATGCTCTCTGCTGCCTGGGAAGCTTTACAAGATCCCTTAGATGCTAAAGGTTAGGCATTACTATGATTATCCTTAATGGTAGTGAAAGAGCCCAACAGTGCTGGAGCTGCAGTCCCTCTCCCCCGTTCCGACCCCCTGGTCCTCCTTCACCACGCAGAAGGGTCAGGATGGCTGGGAACAGAGCAGGGGCTCCTGAGTTTCATGGGGTGGACAGAATCCGGTGCTGCATTTTCTGCGTGCGGGACTCAGACGGCAGCTCAGTGACAGAAGGAACCGCATTCTGCATGATCGCTCACTCTGCTGAAGGGTATTCAGCAGGATGCAGACAGCCGGACAGCCGCCAGCCCCGGTGTGGACAAAGAAAGCAGGCATTTTAAACCCAAGCAAGGCATGGAGGGCTGGAGGTCACAGATTCCTCACCTCCTGCCTCCTCTGACTAGCATGCTCCCCCCAGTGTGTGGTTTCTTCTGAGTAGAATTTCCAGAAACATGGCTGGTTGTTGCTGTAGTTTTTTGCTTTGTTGGCTTTTCAGCCTTGCAAGAGCACATTCTGCATATGGTATGGTTCTCTCATTTTCCGGTGTAGAATTCAATTGTGGGATCACCACCATAAATCAGTTTAGCAGCCCGAGGTCCTCCTCTTCCCTTAACTGGTAACCTCTCTTCCCATCCCCTGCCCTCCACAACCACTAATCCACCGGCTCTGTGTTCTGAGAAATGTTATCTGAGAGAGAAGTTTTTATTTTTTAAAGCTTTTTTAATCTGGGAACGCATCTTTATGACTCCAGTTTCCTGATCCATTCATCTGGAAAGATACTCTCTTGGACTTCTGTCTTGATTGCTGTGAATAATGTATAATATATAAAACAAAATGTCTGCATCAGCTCTTGTTTGGAGTCTTCCTTCCCGCACCTAGAAGTAAAACCACTGACACGTGGTAAGTCACTGTTTCACATCTAAGGAACCACTGTGTTGATTTCCAGTGGCAGCCATAGTACGTTTTGTTCCCATCAGCAACACAAGCATTAATTAATCCCTCCCCATCCTCACCAACAACGGGTCCATTTTGTGTGCTTCTTGATGTGTGTGTGTGTGTGTCTGTGTGTATGTGAGTGTGTCTTTTGTCTGTGTGTATGTATGTCTGTGTGGTATGTTTCTTTTTCTTTTTTTTTTAAGAATTATTTATTGATTTCATGTATATGAGTACGCTGTAGCTGTCTTCAGACACACCAGAAGAGGGCATCAGATCTCATTACAGTTGGTCGTGAGCCACCATGTGGTTGCTAGGAACTGAACTCAGGACCTCTGGAAAAGCAGTCAGTGTTCTTAACTGCTGAGCCACATCTCCAGCCCCATTTGTGTTTTTTCCAGCCAGTCTAACTGGTGTGCCGTGGTTATCTCTCCATCATTTTGATCTGCATTTGTCTAATGTCCATTTGATGACGCTTCAGTGTGCTTTGGCCATCTGTGCACTCTGGAGAGCAGTATGTTCCGACCTTTCGACTCTCACCTAAACAGGTGGCTTTACTGTTGTTGAGTTGTGGTGCTCTTTATATATTATTAACCCCTCAGAGAATGGTTAGACCTTCTCAACCCATTCTGTGGATTGTACTTTTATTTTATCTTTGTTTTTGTTTGCTTGGTTTTGGTTTTGTTTTGTTTTGTTTGAGACGAGGTCTCCCTGTACATAACCCTGAATGTCCTGGACCTTACTATGCAGACAGAGCAGGCTGACCCGAACTCCCAGAGATCTCCTTGGCTGGGACTAAAGGCGTCCACCACTACACCCAGCTTGCCGCTCCACTTTCTTGACAGAATTCTCTGATGCAGAAAACTTTTTAATAGTTTTGAGGTCCAACCTATTAGAGTTTAGGGTTTTTAAATTTTGTTTTTGTTGGGGGGTTGGTTGTTTTTCTACTGTGTTTGTTTTTTGTTTGTTACCTAAGCATTTAGTAGAAAAAAGCATCAGTTTTTGCTTTGATAAAACCAGCGAAAACAAGCACATACCTTCAGTTTGAGTCCCACACTCAAAAAACAAAGGCAGATGGGTCTCTGTGAGTTGGAGGCTATCCTGGTCTACATATTGAGTACAGCCAGAGCTACATAGTGAAAAGCCATTTCAAAAATACATACATACATACACACATACATACATACATACATACACATACATATGTACACCATAAACACATACATACATGCATACATACACACATACACACATGTATACACACGCATACATATAC
>NW_022196896.1:131236115-131245801 GCF_008632895.1 Mastomys coucha | reverse complement strand
ACCATAAACACATACATACATGCATACATACACACATACACACATGTATACACACGCATACATATACACATGCACGCATACATACATACACACATACATACACCATAAACACATACATACATACATACATACATACACACACACATACATACACACACATACATACACACATACACACACACATACGCACATACATACACACATACACACATACACCATAAAGACATACATACATACATACATACACACACATGCATACACACATAAACACATACATATACACATACATACACATACATACATACACATACACACATACATACATACATATATACATATATATACACACAATACATGCACCATAAACACATACATACATGCACACATACACACATATATACATACACACACATACATACATACACACATACATACATACATACATACACACATACACACACATACATACACACATACACACATACATACACCATAAACACATACATACATACATACATACACACATAAACACATACATATACACATACACACATACATACATGCATGCATACATACATACACACACATACATACATACACACATACATACATACATACATACACACACATACACACATACATACATACACACATACACACAACACATACATACACCATAAACACATACATACATGCATACATACACACATACACACATACATGCATGCATGCATGCATACATACATACACATACATACATACATACATGCATACATACATGCACACACACATACATACATACACACATACATACATCAAAAAGAAATCCAAAGGAAAAAAGCCTATGTATGAAAACTAAACCGGAGAATAAAGCCACCTGAGGCCATAGTGGGAAGTGTATAATCTCTCTAGAGTCAGCTCTAAACACGCGGTGTTTCTACCACACTTCTCGCATGAGTTGAACAGCAGTCGCTGCGGCTCCTTAGTGTTTGTGAGACACAGCTAACACATCAGACAGGCTGAGATCCGAGCCCTTGCTACTTCCAGAGTCCTTTCAGTTCCAAATGACAGGAAGGCAGTTTAAAACAGCTCAGACAGAAAAGGGAAATTACAGGTTCATGTGGCCAAACCGTGGAGGCGGGAAGAGCTGGTTTTAACCAGAGCCCGATGCTGTCTCTCAATCATTTCAGGCTTTTCTTTCATTTTTTTCTGTCTCCACTGTGACCTGAATGTTCATTTCCCCACCCCCACTTCAAAGGCTAAAACTCCAGCCTTCCAGGTAATGGGAGGTGGTGCCTTTAAGAGGTGTTTAGTCAGAGTCCCGATGACAGTAATTTGTTTCCTTATAAAAGAGGCCTAGAGAGTACCTTGCCTTTTAAGTGAAGTTATCAGGAAAAGATGACCACCTATGAACCAGGAAGCAGTCTCTCATTAGACAGTAAGCCTGCTGGCACCTTGATTTAAGACTTCTCAGCCCTCAGTGCTGGAGTCTCATGGACCATGATTATAAACCACCCAGTTTATGACAGCACCGACAGGGAAAACGCTCTCCCATTTGTCTCTCTCATTCTCTAAATGCCTCGGTTTTGGTTTAGACTTCCTGCTATCTATTGGCCCCAGTCCTGTCCATTGTGTGTAACTTCCGTTGTGTGGCTGGGCAGCATGGTCATGAGCTTATATCCTTGCCTAGCTTGTTGTACTATATTGTCCAAGACCCAGTGAATGCTGATAAGGTCTCTGGATCATGTGCCAATCTCTCTAGCCTGGAAAATGGACAACTCTTGACTGGTGGGTCATTGGCTTGGGGATTGTTTGTGTGCAGTGGATCCACATAGACACATAGAACATGCCCCAAACACTGGGAACACATTACTGAGCATGTGCCTGGTTTCCTTCTGTGCTATCATCCTCTGTTAAATTTGGTAAAATGTTTCTCATTTGATTATATATATACATGTGTATACATGTGTACATATACATGTGTATATACATATATATACATGTATAGATATAGATATAGATATGCGTGTGTGTGTGTGTGTGAGAGAGAGAGAGAGAGAGAGAGAGAGAGAGAGAGAGAAAATGTGTTCTTATAAGATAAAGAATTTTTGATCCATGGGAATTTCCAATAGAAAAGGCATCTGATGAGATCTGACATTGGGGGATGGTAACTTTCTAGACTGGAAGAAGGCTTATGTGTGCACACAGTAGGACAAGAATAAAAGGAGTAAGAAATAGCACAAGGAAGTAAGAATGTTCATGGCTTAATCTTTCAGAAAATAAATAGTACTGAGTGTGGCTTAGGCAGGGAAAGTCAGAGGCTGGCATAATGTCACGAGCCTTTGACACCAGCACTCAGGAGGCAGAGGCAGGCAGGTCAGAGCTACACAATGAGACAAAAGTGGAGACTTGATCCAGGCTGCAATGCCTGTGGGATCTGCTGATGCGGATGGCCACATAGTCAGCAAGTGCAAAGATGGCCAACACCTTCAGCCAGGGTAGGGACAGGGACGGAGGGTGCTGGGTTCCGCGCTGTGAGTCCCAGGAAGCCTAATCATTTCACTAATTTGAGCTAAACTGAAGTTGAGATAAACAGTATGTAAGTCCAGACAGGTCTAACTGTTGGGTGGGGACAGGTGTGCTCTGGAGGGCACAGAGTCTTCCCTACAGGGGGGCGGGGGAGCTGAGTGAGCTCCAAACAAGCAAAGGAGGATGGGAGGATGGGAGCATGTTCGGGAGAAACTGCCAAGAGAGTGTGTATTTGGGACCAGCTGAAGGAACAGTGACAGGAGACGATGTTACAGGGAACGAAGAGCTAGGGACAGGTGTGGTCTGAGTGGGGACAGAAGATACCAGGTGATCTGAACACAGGAAGGACAGGTGGAGATCTATGGTGGCCCTTGGGAAGAGGGCACAGAGGCCTTCTCAAAGGGGAGAGGATGTGGGATGGAGAAGGGCTGAATCTCAGGAAGGAGCTCTGTGTCCATGGGATCCAGACCGTGAGTGAGCTGTGTTAAAAGGGTAATAACAGTCATGGATGTACTTATGAACAGCGTGGGGTTTGGGGTCACAGTCCCACTATTCTCCTGTGTGACAGATCCTGAGCACTCTTTTCTGTTATTTTCTCAGCAGGGAACTTCCAACTGATTGCGGACCGGTTTCTTTTGAAACTGTGGCTGATTTAATCCGTTCTGTCCGACTTCCCCAGAGTCCTGCGGCCCATAGAAGCCCTCCCCGCTTCCAGAACTTAATCCCCATCTCCACAGACGATTTGCCCATGCAGCTCAGGAAAGGAGAAACGCTGTCCTTAATTGGCTTTGAAGAGCGTCAGGGGAGGAGGCTGCTGCGGTGCGAGGTGGTGAAGAAGCCCCCACTGAAACTGCTCCTTCCCATGGACTGCAAGGGCCACTTCCGGGAGTGCGAGGATAACCAGCTCTACTCCATTGACACCATCGTGAGGTGGAAGCTGCTGGCAGGGAGGATGCGCAGAGTCAGGGTGCACGGGGGACATCGCCTGAGGCTTCTTAGCCCCCGGGTTCCAGAGCATTTTAGTGGACATTTAGTTTTGCATCCCTATTTTTCAGTGATGGCATATCTGCAAGGTAAGACAAAAATAGTTCGGAGCATGGTTAGTAGTCTGTTTTCTGGTCCTAGAACAAAAATCCTTGAAGAAGGGACTTTTTTTTTTTTTTTTTAATGAGGTTTTATAAAGCAGCTCAGGAGAGTGAAAGGACGTGGCATCAGCACGGGAGGAACTTCAAGGTGAGTGGAGTCAACAGCAGGGTTTTTTGCACAGAGAAAGATCACGTGATAAGACAGGAAGCCATAGCAGGGAGGCAGTATTGCTGTCCTAAGACCCTCTCTTAAGAAACGAACTAGCTGGGCTGGAGAGAAGGCTCAGCAGTTAAGAATACTGACTGCTCTTCCAAAGGTCCTGAGTTCAAATCCCAGCAACCACATGGTGGTGTGTCTGAAGACAGCTACTTACACATACTTACATATAATAATAAATAAATCTCAAAGACAGGCAGATTTCTGAGTTCGAGGCCAGCCTGGTCTACAGAGTGAGTTCCAGGACAGCCAGAGCTACACAGAGAAACCCTGTCTCGAAAAACCAAAAAATAAAAAAATAAAATAAATAAATAAATAAATCTTAAAAAAAAAGGAAGGAAGGAAGGAAGGAAGGAAGGAAGGAAGGAAAGAAGGAAGAAAATAGCCAATGTGCTCCTAGAACTGCCTTGATCCTACCATGTCTTAACATCATCCCTCTAGGAACCAGGTTTTTAGAACAGGAGTCTTACTGGACAGGCTCAGACCACATTCAAGCACCTATGCCAGAGGCAATGAAAGAAAAAACACTGCCCCTGCAGGCATGGAAGGGTATTTGCTTCAAGGACAAGTGATGGAATAAAAAGCAGTGGCTCCTGGCTGGGCAGGCAACTTGCCAAGGCTCAAGGATTTGTAGATTGTGGGGTGAGGAACCCGGGAGACAGTTGCAAAGATCCCATTTTCAGAAACTGGTTAGGTCTCACCTCACTGGCCTCGCCCCTTGATTTATGAAGAACTATTAGATGCTGAAGATGCACTCCCCTGGAGAGGCGATTTATCCTCTGAGTTACATATCCTCTCCATCCCATTGACCATCATTACATTCTTATCGTCATATATATTTAAACACATTCCTGTACTAGACCTAAGATGTTTTAATTTCACTCCCTTAATAAATATCCATACCGTGGTGACAGCCAGGTGGGTTTGTGAGCGAATAAAAAAAAGAAGTCTCTCCCTTGAGAAAATTTATTATTGATGTATTTTCTTATATGTTATCATAAAAGCTAGTCCCTCACCACCCATTAGTTTTACAGGGTTGTTTATGGTCCAAGTGAAAGCCAGACTCCAGCACATTGTTCCATCTTCTCACGGACCCCGTCACTTTATCGCCCTTTGCAGAAAAGAAATGCTGCATTATATTAAGCATGAATTTATAGCAGCCTTAAAATTTCACTTGCTGAAAGATCCCTTTAAGAAGGCAATGTCTGTAAAAGACTAATTTAGCTCCACGGACCAGCACGAGGATTCCTGGTCTCCGTTGTTGGGTTTCCAATAGGAACCTCACTTTGAATTGTGGCACTACAACTTCGTTTATGGGCTATGTGTAGACCGACTGTGACATATTCCTCAAACCCTCACTCAACGCTATCCCCAGAGCGCATGTCTGGTTTTTTTTATTCTCAATCCTCTCAGTCCTCTGAGTAACGAGACGACAACAGCTGTGAGTATGACGGAAGGGGTTGGTCTAGCATCGCAGCCCGGAGGGGAACCGGGTGAGGAGGGTCACTCACCTGTGTGCAGTTCTGAGGCTAACTCTAGAAGCGGCTCTCTGACCTGTTCATCTAAGACTCAGCCCTCTACCCAATCGACTCTTGGTGAGCAGCTGCTCCCCTTGTCTCACTCTACCTTCTGAGACTTATAGCAAATGGCTTCTACTGAAAATGAATGAATAGCGCCTATTGCTAAAAATAACGAGGCAAGACTGAGGCTGCGTGGTAGATCACGTGCTTAGCATGTGTGAGGCCCTAGGTCTAATCCCAAGCACTGAAAGGGTCGGAGGGGTTGGAGAGAAGGCTTCTGTGGTGCCATGCACACATACGACATATATACACATATATACACACATACACACAAACATGAATAAAAGTAAATAAGTCATTTTAAATCAGTCAAAGTGACTATATTAGAAATCAACTGAGAAGTTAAAAACACATTTATAATATATTCACTTTAAAATAACAATAAACATACTTCATCTTCAAAAACAATTGAACAGACCAGTAAGATATCTTGGAGATGATAAAAATGACATACATAGTTAAACCTTCTGGCCAGTTTCACGTTTTAATTTTTAAGGGAAACCTGAGTGGGGAGGGGGCTGAGGAATGAGAGGCAGATGCCTGCTCCTTGTGTTATGTAAACGGTGGCTCTCTCCATTGCCTGCTCAATGCCATCTTCCATTGGAATGTTTGAAGTTTAAAAGAATACATGGGGTCCCACACTAGTAAGATGCATCTTCAAAGATAGTTTAAGCAAAGGAACTGAAGACGCGGCTCAGCCGTTAAGAACACTCGCTGCTCTCGATGAGGACCAGAGTTCAGTTCCCAGCACCCAACTGTCCATAACTCTAGTCCCAGGGGTCTTAATGCCCTCTTCCAGCCTCCATGCATGGGGCACATTTTGGCATGCATGCAGCCAAAACATTCATACATATAAGTAAAAATAAAGTAAATATATATATATATATATTTTTTTTTTTTATTTAAGCAAAAGAAATCTCTGCAAGTCTGTGATTTGCAAGGCTCCCTTGGGAGACTGAGGCAGTAGGGTGCTGAGTTCAAGGCCACAGTCACATTCTGATAGGCTTCTACTCATTCTTTTGAAACACAGTCATGTAGAAACACATATGCCTGCACCTTCCTAGCTGGCCCCAAACAAATCCCATCCCCCAACCCCTCTCTAGGGACCACCACTCTGTTCTCTCTTCACTGAGCCCCAGAGACTTGGGCTGGCCTGTGAAGATGGTATCAACCCACCTTCCTTGCTTCACAGAATAGCTAACCACGAAATGGAAGTTCTAACTGAACTTAGGAACATGAGGGAGGAAGAGGAATTCCAGCCACATGGCTGCCCTGTGCTCCCACCAGGCTGGCCTGGGCTTGGCTAATTGCACAAGGGAAGGTAACTGTTTTCTGGATCTGTCTCCCACATTCTGTCCAGAGATGATGATGACTTTTGCATCTTTCGCAGCCCATGAGTGCTTCCTGGCTCTGTAGAAGAATGTGGATTCTCTTTTATCAATCCTGTATTAAATTCTTCTCAAATGTCCTATTGGGCGGGTGTGGGGCTGCGGGGGACTTGATTCTTCCAAGAGCTAGATCTCCAAGTCTTAACCATAAGACAAAGACTGCGAGAGCTTCACTTGCTGCCTGGGGTGAGGACTGTGGAAGTGGGATTGGAACTGTGAGCTGTGTCCATTCCTTTGAGAAGGACCCCTCATGTCCTTTATAAAGAAAGCAACTTCACTATTCCATTTACCCTCCAGGACCAGGCACAGACAGATCACACAGTAATGGAGGCCTTGAGCCATCTTGCCACTGGATCCACTTTAACATCTCATGCAGATCTACGGGGTGACACGTTACAGCCCATAAGAGAAGATTGTAAGGTGTTAGACGCATGAACAAGCACGTGAAACCATCAGTAGTAATGCCTTCCTCAAAAGCCTCACGCTGTCTCCCTTTTGACTTTCCCAGGTGAGACCCAGGTTAGCATCCCCTCCGATCTGGACATCAGTGTCACTGAGATTGCCTGCTTAGATCGAAAGCCCAGGACAACGATGAGGCAAATATACGGCATGGAAGAGAACAAGTTCCCCATGAGAGTTAAAATAATGAGCGTGGTCCTGTCGGAGAACCAGGCATACCCAAAGCCTCTGAAGTGTGGGCAGCTGTTAACCATCCTCAAGACTGAAGTTGTGAAAAAATTCGTTGCCACTGAGATTTCCCGAGGAAAGAAAGGGAGGCGTTTTCTCATCCCGTACACCTATAAGGGCCTGGTGCTTAGGAGGGGTCGCTATTTCTATGCTGTCTCCGATGTCGCTGCTGCCATGAAACATGGACAGCTCTGCTTCCAGGCCTCCAGGGACTACACCTCCCACCTGGGACCTTTTGCATCTTTCACAGCCAACGAGTGCTTCCTGGCCCTGAAGAAGAGTGTGGTTTCTGCAGAGATCCACGGTGAGCTGCACAGGGTGGATGTCCTCAAGTGCATGAACCTCACCACCAAAGTCCACGTCAAACTGCCTTTGTTCGCAGTAGGAGAGTTCCTGGAGCTGTCTGATGGCGCTGGGCCAGGGACCCTGCAGGAGCTATGCCAAGTCACGAGACTGCCATGCCACATCAGAGTGGCCAGCCCAGATCCCTCCATGACTGGAGACCCTCTGTATGGAACTAAGGAACTGAGAGTTGAAAATGTCATCACTGAACAGTGCCTCATAGCCAAAGACGAGCCATCACTGGAGGACATAATCTCCTCAGAAGATATATACAGGGAGTGGCCAGTAGCCACATTTGAAATCCCGATTGAGAAGTCAAACTGTGATGTCTTGGTGGTAGAGGAGCGGTGGAAAGCGCGTTCATGGAAAGCGGATGTCAGGAAAGAGAGATGCATGCCTCTGCAGAGCATCCAGGAGGTCGCTAAAGAGTCCCTGGCCTTTAGTAATTGCTTGGTTATTCCCCGTCCACCGCCACTTGCTCCGAAGCCCAGACGTGTGTATGTGTGTTTAAAATGAGACTAGTATCCCTTGCTTTGTTTACAGGATCAGGAACTGAGAATTTGGAGGTCTCTAGAGCCAAAAAGGAGCCCCTAGAGGTGGTAGCTCAGAGGAAATCGCGGTTGTCAAGACATGATTTCCATCACCCCTGTATGCTCGCTATAAGTTGTGTTGTCATTCTCTTACTGCAATAAAATGCTTCTGATAATCAACTCCTGGGGGTTAGGGTAAGGGGTGGCGAAGGTTCCTTTGGGCTCAGAGTTTCAAAGACTTGAGTCTGTGATCACTTGGCCCCACTGCCATCAGAGTGGGAATGTGCAGTGGATCAAAGCTGCCCACCTCATGACTGGCAGGCGGGAAACAGAAAGGCTCTGTAGTGGCTATTCCTGGTTGTCAACTTGACTATATCTGGAATGAACTACAATCCAGAGTTGGAAGGCTCACCTGTGGTCCTAATCTGGAGGCTGAGAGATACAAGTTTCTGACCTGGATCTTGCCATGGAGATCTTGAGGCATAGTGGCTATGAATCCCAGAAGACTAAGACAGGGAGACCTCTGAGTTCAAGGTCATCTGGATTAAAGGTGTGGTGGCACACCTTTTGCTGGAGACCTATATAAAGACATTGGAAGAAGGAAGGCTCTCTCTCTCTCTCTCTCTGCTTTGCTTGCTTGCCTTGTGGGACTAAGCAACTGCTAGATCCTTGGACTTCCATTCACAGCTGCTGCTGACCATTGTTGGGAGTTGATTGTTGGGAGTTGGACTACAGACTGTAAGTCATCAATAAATTCCTCTACTATATAGAGACTACCATCAGTTCTGTGACTCTAAAGAACCCTGACTAATACAGGCTCCCACGTCCCTTTCTATAAGCCCCCAGTAATATAACTCCTTTCATCAAGACACTGCCTCTTAATGGGTCATGATTTCCCAAAAGCACTGTGTACTGGTGACCAAGGCTTTAACACACGAGCCTTTGTGGGACTCCTATTAAAAACCACTGCAGCTGGGCTGGAGAGATGGCTCAGCGGTTAAGAGCACTGACTGCTCTTCCAGAGGTCCTGGGTTCAAGTCCCAGCAACCACATGGTGGCTCACAACCACCTGTACAACTACAGCGTACATGTATACAGAAAATAAATAAAGAAATCTTTAAAAAAAAAAAAAAAAAAGAGCTGGGAAACTGGCTAGATAGGGTTGATCCGGGGAGTTGTGCCGCTCTCTCTCCCTCCTCTCTTTCTGCTACTGCCCCCTCTCTCCCTCTCAACTAAACCTCTTACATGTGGGGGCGGGGGGAGGCTGTGCCAACCAGAGAGCAAAGACCCCTCTATGACTTTTCTTTTTTTTTTTTTTAACTTTGTAA
>NW_022196896.1:131225775-131235146 GCF_008632895.1 Mastomys coucha | reverse complement strand
CTTCTCAAACAAAGGATTGAACACCTTCTTGGCCTCCTGTTTCTTGACGACGGCGGGGGCCGGGGCCATCTTCTTCCCCTTCGCCTTCTTTCCTTTGGGCATCTTGCTCAGCTGGTGGAGAGAGAAACCCTCTATGACTTTTCAAATACCTGATCCTGTGGAGGACATTGCTCATTTCAGCCACCACGGAGACGCCACCGCCACTGGGCAGCTGTCTAGTGGCTGCCCACATATGCTACAGGCCTTGTGCTCTGCTCTTACAGATAGGCTCCTTCAGCTCTACAACAGTGAGTGAATGGGGGTCGGGATTATCCAGTTGGCAGGGCCAGTTGCTATGTCTAGTGCTAGGTGTGATTGCTAGAGGTTCCCCTTAGCAGAAAGGGAAACAGAAAACCCAGTTTGCCAGTCTGACAAGAGGTCTGAGAATAGAGTAAGAATCCGGAAGGGCTTTGGGGACAAGTGACTTTACTTGGAAGGTGATTCTGGGATGTAGGTGAGTACACCAGGGAAGGGAACGAAGCAGTACATGGCCAGATCCTGCTATGGGCCACAAGGCCCAACTCTAGGAAGCCACTTGTGCTACGGTCAGTAAGCTACAACAGGAGAGCCAAGACCATCGCATTCCTGTGGGGTAAGACTGGTCATTATGATTTTAAATGATTGGAACGTATTGCAAGGAAGAAAAATACGTCGTGGCACAAAATTTACTAAAATTCTCATTTTAATAGATACACATGAAATTTTTACTTATAGCAGGGCGCACCCATTTGTCTATGTCCACTCTGTGGCTGCTTATACCCGATAATGTAGAGATGAGCAGTTGTGATGGAGACCCAGTCCACCAATCCTAAAATATTTACTATATAGTCCTTTAAAGGAAAAACTTGCCAGCTCTGGTTTGGACCATGCTTCAGAGCTGAGCCAACCAGAGAACAAGAACCCCTCTATGACTTCTCAAGGAGTAGGAAATCTGAGGATCTTAATTTGTCTCTCCCTCTGTCAAGCATGCTCTTGAAATCGCTATGGCAGATTCACAGATTCTTATAGTAAGAAATTGATTGCATATTTAGATAGCAGTGGGTGCCAACGTGAGCCAGGCAGGGCACAGACAGCTCCTGCTACAGGGGAACGTCTCTAAGTATGCTCATTTTGAATAGGCATCCATCATGGTGCCTGGAGGAAGCAGCTTCATGCGAACCCACGGGAAGGAGCAATTATGGAAACTTGCTTGTCCATAATGAGATTGTCCTGTTATGAATATCTTCTCTAGAGAGAGGATAGTCGAGCCAGGCCCTGGGTAGTGAATGTGCTGTACTGTCACATACAGATAGACCAGGATGAGCTTCAGAGACGGCGCTGGAAGCAGACTCACAGGAGCAAGCTTTGTGCGTGCAGGTAAGGGTGTTAGAAAGACAAGCTATGGAGACCCAGGGTCTTGGGATCTGGCTGCACATAGAGCTGCTTCCCTCAAAGCTCTAATGTCTAAAACCTTCAAGGAGAGAGCACGAAGAGAAAATAGAATTTTGCCAACCTGAGAAGTGCAGTAATAGGATACCTGAATTTATGCCTCTTAATATAAAAGAGAACATGGAAGAGAATGGGGGGGGGGAGGGTCCTCCTGTCTAGCAACAGAACTAGAAGCAAACATGGTCTCCCGTTTCTTGTCTCTCACACAAGTAAACATGGTCTCCCGTTCCTTGTCTCTCACACAAGCAAACATGGTCTCCCGTTCCTTGTCTCTCACACAAGCAAACATGGTCTCCCGTTCCTTGTCTCTCACACAAGCAAACATGGTCTCCCGTTCCTTGTCTCTCACACATCATGTTCATGTAGCTCTTTTATCTATGAGATTTATTAGAATTACTTACAGGTTGTGGTCCAGCTAAGCTAATAACAGCTCCTATGTGCAGAAGACCCAAGAACCCAGCAGTTGCTCAGTCCACAAGGCTGGATGCCCCAACTGGTGTTAGTGTAGGCTAGAATCCTGAAGAAGTAGCTCTAAGGCCAGTGATGGGTTTGTTAACCAAAGGAGACAGCAAGCAGGCAGCGAGCAAAGCCGTCTTCTTGTAGATCCTTATATACATACACAGACACAGACACATACACACACATACACAGACACACACACACACACACACACACATAAGCAGGTCTCACCCTTTTGAAGGGTCGTATATCAGACACCCTGCACAAAATCACAGTTATGAAGTAGCAGTTATGGTCGGGGGTCAGCACAACAGAAGAGACTGCACGAAACGGCCACAGTGCTACAAAGGTGAAGAGCCACTGTCAGATAGGGTTCGAGCAGAAGGTGCGGCCAGACTGAAGGTAGGCTGGACTAGGTTAAAAGATTTGGATTGAAAGTGTGTCTTCCTAGCAGGGCTATGGTGGCGCACACCTTTAATCCCAGCACTTGGGAGGCAGAGGCAGGCAGATCTCTGAGTTTGAGGCCAGCCTGGTCTACAGAGTGAGTTCCAGGACAGCCAGGGCTACACAGAGAAACCCTGTCTCAAAAAAACAAAAACAAAAACAAAAATAAATAGAAAGTGTGTCTTCCTACCTTAAGGATCTAGATTAGAAGTAGATCTTCCCACTTCAAATTAAGTAATTCCCTCACAGTTGTATCCTCCATTTTTGGGTTTTAGTTAGGTCCAGGTATAGTCAGGTTGGCAACCAAGAATAGCCAAAACACACACACAGACACACACACACAGAGAGACATACACACACACATATTTAAAAAGAAAACAACGGAAGGGCTATAACTTCAGTTGCCATTTTTTAATATCAAAGAAAATTTTGAATCATTTTCTCAGAGTCCATTAATGGCATTGATAATTGATTAGGGAGGTAGCTGATGCTCCAGATATGAGATGACAAGGATAATATTGCATCCAATCTTCTATCAAAATCCCACGTGCAAAAGCAAACACTTTTTTTTAAAAGATTTATTTATTATTATAAATAAGTACACTGTAACTGTCTTCAGATACACCAGAAGAGAGCATCAGATCTCATTACGGGTGATTATGAGCCACCATGTGGTTGCTGGGATTTGAACTCAGGACCTTTGGAAGAGCAGACAGTGTTCTTACCCACTGAGCCATCTTACCAGCCCCCAAAAGCAAACACTTTTAATCCCAGCACTTGGGAGACTGAGGCAGGGGGGTCTCAAGCTTGAGGACAGTCTAAGTTACACAAGGAAACTGTTTCCAAACAAAACAAAATGACTCAAAAAATCATACAGTCTTAAAGTTCTGGAAAGTTAGATATGAGAAGCCAAAGAAATATCCCATGTTTGAAGGCACAGGAGATGGCCCTGGACCTATTTTCCTCCCTGTGCAGGCACTGGCCAGATGACTTAGAGTAAGTGGCTGTATGTCTTCTAGGGAGACCTTGACTACTGTGGAACCACCATGGGTGGAAGTGCCCTAAAATGACCTGATTTTCCAAATGCCGACTCCTTTCTAATGCTGAGCTGCAAAGGCAGACTAGATGCATTCTCCTCCACCTCGGTCGCTTGTTTCTGAGACAATTGTCTTTGAGACAGTCTCACCATACCCCAGGCTGACCCGAGACTTGCAGTACAGCCTGGATTGGTCTTAAAACGCCTATTCTCCCATCCTAGGCTGCCGCCCATTCTCCCATCCTAGACTGACCCAAGACTTGCTGTACAACCCGGATTGGTCTTAAACCGCCCATTCTCCCATCCTAGGCTGCCAAGGGATGAGGTTGTTGGCATGCACAACCTGGCTCTTCCAGCTCATTGTTTTCACAGTAGACTCCAACCCTGGACCTTTGTAACTTGTGAGGACAGGAAACCTTGCACGACTGGGTGACTCCTGTGTCTGTCAGAGCCTCACAGTCCTCGTGAGGACAGGAGACCTTGCACGACTGGGTGACTCCTGTGTCTGTCAGAGCCTCACAGTCTTCGTGAGGACAAGAGACCTTGCATGCCTGGGTGACCCCTGTGTCTGTCAGAGCCTCACAGTCTTTGTGAGGACAGGAGACATTCTCCTGTACCTGTCAGAGCCTCAGAGTCCTCGGGTGACTGCTATATCTGTCAGAGCCTCACAGTTCTGGAGATCTGACAGGAGACCTTGCACACCTGGGTGACCCCTGTGTCTGTCAGAGCCTCACAGTCCTGGAGATCTGACCGGAGACTTGGAAGACATTCTGCTCTTCTCTAGATTCTTCTGTTTGCCGTGCACAGCCCAGTTGTCTCTCATCCCTCTGACTGATAAGAGCCTTGTACAGACAACACAGAGGAGTCAGATTCAATTGTGATTTGCAAGACGGTGCCAGAAGCTACGGGCTCACTTTATATGCCTCCATTACTTAGACTGGGAAATAGTCTCTGAGTTGTCTAGCTTTCCAAAGAACACAGAAATTCTTGCATGCCAAATTTGGGGAAATATTTCTAACAGTTATGACAAACTAATGATAACAGTGAGGATATTATTATACAAAATGCCCATCTGGGTAACTAGAAAGAGTCATGTAATGGGAAAAATGGGGAGGTTAAATGGGAAGTCAGAGGTGCTGTAAGAGAAATAGCCAGTAAATATATGAAGCAATGCCTAGCTTGGCTATTAATGGTGGGAATTAAAGCATTAGAAAATGAATGTTTTCATCCATTGTCATTCAAAAGTTTAGAATTTTGCCAGAATTTTCTCAGGATGACGCTCTAATCGGTCTGTATCGTGTACAGAGATAAGATGTAAGATGCCCGTGTCTTCTAGCCTCAGAACAGGGTTTGGGGACCTGGCCGTTGGAATTAGGAAGATATGTAAGTGGTTCATGCCTTTAGGCCCAGCACTTGAGAGGCAGAGGCAGGAAGATCTCAGTGAGTTAGAAGTCAGCCTGGTCTACAGAGCGAGTTCAAGAAGAGCCAGGGCTACAGAGTAAGGCCCTGTCTCAGGGAAAAACAAACAAACCAACCCCAGAAGATGAAGGCTGATAAAAAAAAGGTCAGTTGTCTTTGGGCAAACATTCTCACAGCTGAAGAGTAAGTACTTTGTTTCTTTTATTAAAAAAAAAAAAAAAAAGAGGGACTTTGGAGCATGCGGTCTTAAATGTCAAGTCCTCATCCAACCCTTCCCCTCAACGCTCAGGCATCTCTCCTCAGAAGAGGAAGAGGAAAGATTGCAAGAGACCACCATGATGGGTGTCTCTAAGGAGAAGTGTCTTCCAGATAGAAGAGACCTGATGAACATCCAAACTCACAGAGCCTGTAGCTCTGAAAGATCTGCATGGGCTCCGACCAAATGGGGAAAGTGGACACACGCTCCCATCCCTAACCAAGAAGCTGTCTGCACTGCTCCCCACTGCCAAAGGGAAACCCCCTTCCCTCCGGTATTTGACCAATCACACTCCAGGACCTTATGCCCGGGAGTAACTGACTATTACAGACGGGACTCTGTGGTGTTCGTGGGTTGTGAGGGGAGGTGGCCGTTTTGGTTTGGGGGGTTATTTCTTGTCTTACTGGTCTTTTGCTTGCTTGCTTAGGTTTTTGTTGGGTGGGCCTTTATTATTATTTTTTTTTAAAGGGAAAGAGAGAACATGGAGCTGGGTGAGTACTGAGTGGGGTGTGTCCTAGTTACTTCTCTGTCGTGGTGAAGAACACCACAACCAAGGCAACGTACAGAAGAAAGGATTTCTTTGTGGCTTGCCTACAGTTTCAGAGGGGGAGTCCATGCTGATCGTGGTGGGAAGCAGACGGCAGGCAGGTAGGCCCAGCACTCACATCTGGTCCGTAGGCATGAGCAGAAGGAGGACATTAACTGGGAATAGTGCAAGTGTTTGGATCCCCGCCCCGCAGGAACACGCCTCCTCCAACAAGGCCACACCTCCTAATCTGTCCCAAGCACTCAAATATGAGATGAGCCTGGGGGAGCTGTTCCCACCCAAAACACCACAGGGAGGATCTGAGAGGAGTTTGAGGAGACAAAAACATGATCAAAATATACTGTACGGGGTTGGGGGGAAGCATGCAGGTAAGCATGAGTTTATGCACCCCATGTGTGTGCAGTTACCAGAAGAGGCCAGAAGAGGGCATCGGATCCCCTGGAACTACAGTTGCAGGTGGTTCTGGGGTCTCACACGGGTGCTGGAAACCAAACTTGGGTCCACAGAAAGAGCAGCAAGTGCTCTGAATTGCCCAACCATATCTCTGACCCAGCTCACTCTGTGTTTCTTTTTCTTTTTTTGTTTTTTGGAGACAGGGTTTCTCTGTATAGCCCTGGCTGTCCTGGAACTCACTCTGTAGACCAGGCTGGTCTCGCCTGGCCCAGCTCTGTGTTTCTTAAGTGAAATGATTTGTCAAGTATAGGCTCTCCACCTTCCACCTCTATTTCAGGGTTCCTTGGTCATTTATTCCACAAAGCAAAACCTTTCCAGAGGTACAATTTCTGAAATTTTAAAGTAAACTGTGTTTCGGCTTGTTTGTTTGCTGTTTTTTAATCACTTTTTCTTATTTTACTTGTACTTTTACTCAAAACTTCCAAAATAACAATATAATGAACTCACTCAAAACTCACTAGGTGCCTGCCACAGTCTTGACGGCCTTAGCGTACACCGCTGCTTTCTGCCGAACTGTGGGCAGCAGGCACTGTATCTTATGCGTTCATCTCTCTGTTTGGCAGATGGAGCTAAGGGTTCACACTTGAGCCGTTTCTTGCTCCTCCTCCCTCCTCTGACACTTTCCATCTCCTCCCTCCACGAGTCACTAAAGAGTTCCTGCAAATCATGATGCATTCTAAATCTGTCTGACTCTTTCCTTGTGATCAGAGTTAGGTCAGACATTTCCAGCCAGAACATCGTATGGGGAACTGAATCTCTCTGGCTGCTTCACAGCCTGAACAGGGTGGAGTCGGTGTTTTAAGTGGAGGATCAAACCAAGCAATATAGGGCTTTGCCACAGCTTCCCCTGCGCTACTTCCTCCCTGTTCCCTGCCTCCTAAAACATAAATATACAACGGACTTCCCAGGCATTTTGACTTATGAACAGATATAACCAGCCATGGTCTGAGAACATTGGGGGGCAGGTATTACTTCTACCCAAACCCGGGCTTCCTATAGAACTTAAGAGTATGGAACTCAACAAATACAATTGAATAAAACTATCATTTTGATAAGAACGGTGTGGAATACAAGAACAATATTAGAGAGTGAAAAATGTTTAATTCCACCTGTACTCTCATTATTCCTTAAACTGTATGGTATGAAAATTATATGGTCTTTATATGACACTTGTGATATAGGTAATCTAGAGATGATGTAGTAGATGGGAAAATGTATATAGGTTTTGTTCAAATGGTGCATCATTTTATGTAAAGGATTTGAACATCCAGTGATTTAGGGACATGTGGTGTTCCTGAAACCAACCCCTCATCATACGTAGAGACTCTATGCAGGTCACTCGCCTGGGGACAGAGGACCTCCTTGGAATTAAAGTATGGACACATCTGTGGGGCATTTTCTTGATTGAAGGTTGATGTGGGTGGGCCCAACCCATCCTTGGCAGGTTGTCCTGGGTTGTGTAAGAGAGCAAGCTTAGAATAAGGCCTGGGGAGCAAGTCAGCAAGCAGCTTCCTTCTGCAGTTCCTGTCTCTGCCTCTGCTTGGGCTTCTGCCCCTGACTCCCCTCGGTGACAGACTGTGATTGGGTGGGGTGACCCAAATAAACCCTTTGCTCCCCATGCTGTGCTTGGTCACACTGACACAGCAGTAGGAAGCAACCCAGGACAGCTTCACACATTCTAGACTACAGTTCATGCCCAAGTTTTAGGTAATATCATTTAAAAAGAACTTACCCAATACCAAGGTTAAGATTTCTTCAACTTTTTTATTTTGTCCTTAGAATATATTCCACTGACGAGGTCCTGTCCAAACATTGTCTTTAAGGTCTTTGCTGTTGCTGCTGCTGCTGCTGTTGCTGCTGCTGCTGCTCATTTTCTGTTGGCACTGGACAGTAGGGATAATGTTAAAGACCTGTAAATGATGAGTGTGTGCCGTTTTGTTAAAGCAAATGCAGAAATGGTAGATGATTCCATTTCCAGGCAAAGTAAATAAGACAGAGTGATAGGAAAGAGTGAGGAAATGCACAGAACAGCGGGACTTCAGGGGTTCTCTGAAGAGAAGTGGTAACTGAGTGGTCACACAGAAGGAAGCCACAACCCAAGGTGTGTGTCTGGGAATCACGATAGAAACAAACTAGTCCCGCTCCTACTCCGGGGACAGACTGAGGTCCTGGGCAGCAGGTACAAAAAAGAAGAGGCCGAGACATGAGAGTGCAGGCTCTAGCTGGATGCAAGTCGCCATAGAGACATATTTCCCTTGTTGGCAGAAGCCCCCAGAGACTTTCCTGGGGACCCTGGACTGTTCCCTAGAGAAAGGACCCTGTGCAGAATCTACCTCAGATTCCTCCCTACTGTGCTCCATGTTCCAGAAGATAAAGCACACACTGTGTCCATGGCAGGATCCACTGGGTTAGAGACACACTGCTCTACTTCTAGAAGACTGTTGACGGATGTCAGAGTTATTGCCCCTTTTCTTCATGCCACTGTTACTCTGCAATGGCTGTCTCCTGTGTGTGACAATGACTGTCTCCTCCATGTGACAATGGTTTCCATAGAGAAGCCCCTCACTCACAGCTGGGAGCTTTTCCCAGGGTCTAAGTCTGACAACCTAGGGTCTTGCCTGATGGAAGGAGAAAACAGACTCCAGCCAGCTGACCTCTGACCTCCATGCTGTCTGAAGCATTCACACACGGACTCATCTCCACTAAATATAAATGCAAAAAACAAAAACAAAAAGTGTTAAGGAATCTTGAATGTTTTGAATGGGTTAATCGGATAGGTTAAGCTAGAGGCCAAAGTTGGTTAAGATGGTAAGAAGACAGTTATTCACACTTAGCAGTGAAAGGTGTGTCTCCTGCATAAAGAGATGGGACAGCCAATATTTTACAGCTTTAAATGGGGAATTGCATTACCAGGGGGTATCAGTCTCTTATGCTATGGACTAATAAAAGGGACAATAAAATCATGATATAAAAGACACAAACTGAGATGCCAGCCAGGGAAAACAATAAACCACCCACTTCTCAGGATCAATGAATGGAACGTCAGGTGACAGGTGTGGAGTGGCAGGTGACAGGTGTGGAGTGGCAGGTGACAGGTGTGGAGTGGGAGGTGACAGGTGTGGAGTGGCAGGTGACAGGTGTGGAGTAGCAGGTGACAGGTGTGGAGTGGCAGGTGACAGCTGTGGAGTGGCAGATGACAGCTGTGGAGTGGGAGGTGACAGCTGTGGAGTGGCAGGTGACAGGTGTGGAGTGGCAGGTGACAGGTGTGGAGAGGCAGGTGACAGGTGTGG
>NW_022196896.1:131220100-131225355 GCF_008632895.1 Mastomys coucha | reverse complement strand
CAGGTGTGGAGTGGCAGGTGACAGGTGTGGAGAGGCAGGTGACAGGTGTGGAGTGGCAGGTGACAGGTATGGAGTGGCAGGTGACAGGTGTGGAGTGGCAGGTGACAGGTATGGAGTGGCAGGTGACAGCTGTGGAGTGGCAGGTGGCAGCTGTGGAGTGGCAGGTGACAGCTGTGGAGTGGCAGGTGACAGGTGTGGAAAGAACAAGAAGTAAGCTTTACAGGAAGGAGAGTCTACTGCACAAAGACGGTAAAAGTTCTCCAGATTAGGAGTAGACATAAAAAGAGTGCCATAAGTGCTTCTTTAATTATAATTGTTAATTACATGAATATGCAGTCCACGTGGAAGAGCTCAGCCCGGCCAGACAGAGCCAGGAGGAGTGGGGAAAGACAGGCCAGTGGCATCTCGAGAGGAGTGCATTTAGTTCTTGTGACTCGGGAAGTACAGTAAATCCACAGGAGACACAGCTAAAATTTGACCCAACCAAGTAACCCAGCCTCTGACTGAAACACATTCTGCCTGGGTCACCAAACTCCAGGGCTCTCTCATTACATGAAGGGACCACAGTGCAGTGAACTCCCAGTGGTGGAAGAAAGTAGTCACTACAGACTGGCCTCAGAGCATTCCGTGAACGTTTGCCGTTCAAGCCAAGGGGGAGGGGGAGATTAACCTCTAGGCTTTGAGTTAGTTGGTCTGATCTGTGAACATCTCAATCCACCGGAGCATCCCATCCACTACTGTCCCCAGCTCACTGAGACTCAGTTATGTGGTCGTGCAACCCAAATGCTGTCTGGTATTGTGTTTAGCACATGAAATGCTGTCCTGTCCTTTTTGTCATTTAAATGTTTTAATCTTTTGGGAATTCTATGCACAAGTACTGCGTTTTCATCATTTCAACCCCCAGCCCCTTCCAATTCCTCCCACTCCCCCTCCCTCTAAAATTCATGATCTCCTCTTCTTTTATTCCAGTGATTATTGTCACATACATATATACATACATACATATATGTATATGCACATGTTACATATATGTATATACATATGCATGCATATATGTATGTGACAACATGTAGCGTATGTGCATGCATACACATGCATGCCTGTTACCGAGTGTCCATCCATATGTTTAGGACTGACCACTTGGGACTGAGACCTATCAGGACTCTCATCCATTGGAAAAAAACTAATTCTCCCGTCTTAGTACCGATCGCCTTTGCTCTCCACCCAGGGGTAGATCACTGGGTGTGGGCCTCTGAAGGGCATGCTCCCTCATTCCCTGCCTTGTTCTCTGCTCCTGGTCCTCTGTGGAGCGAAGAACCTCCATAGCACACTCCCGCCACTATGAGTCATTCCACCATGATAGCTGTGGAACCATGAGCCAAAGAGAATCATTCCTGCCTTAAAGTGTTTCACCAAGTTTTGTCACAGCAGTGAAAAACTAACACATTCTGACTTCTGAGTAAGGGAGGAGGCTACCTCTTAGCCCCCACCCCACCCCTCCCCCACCTCCATACCGCAGGGCTAGTGAGGGGACAAATGGTGGAGAATGCTCTCTAGTCACATCCTTTGCCTGCGGTTGCACGTGTCACCCCAGTGCACACATTGTCTGTTTACAGCTTGAATGTGGCATCACAGAAGCCCCCCAGCTCTGGCATTCCATGCCTGTGGTCTTAGCAGGCATCTCCATCACTCTGAGAGGACTCACTGCCCCTTCTGGCCACTCTCCCTAAAGCTGAAAACTGTTTACACCTCATTATGGGGTGGAGAGCAATCTTGCAAAGCAAGGCAATTTTCTCCTAATCATCATTTGCCATTTCCTGCAACAATTCTGACATTCTGGGTTCACAGTTTAATGCTAAGGAAATCAAAATGCTCTGGAAAGATGTCTGGGATGTTCCTGTCTTCTGTTCAGGTTCTCACCAGCAGCTTCAGGCACGTGCATTGAGTTTGTGTAGCTGGTAGATTCAGAGCATACTAATTACCCTGTTTCTCTCTGTCCCGGCCAAAGAACAGGATGCTCTGTATATCTGTATTCAGTATTTGTATTCAGCAAAATCATCCATGTACAGACTCCTACTAGATAGTGAGAAGGCAATCTCACAAGCAGATAAAGACTTATAGTCTAACACACACACAGACACACACACACACACATACACCTAACACAGGAATAAATTCAACAACATTTCTAAACCAGCATAAACAGAAGCAGTGAAAAGCATGAGACCACTAAGGCTATTGGCTCATTCTATATTATGCTGTGATCCTTTCGGGAAGCCCAGTACAGGGAAACCTGGTGGTTTGTCTGTGCTCGGCCCAGGGAGTGGCACTATTAGGAGGTGTGGCCTTGTTGGAGTAGGTGTGTCACTGTGGGCATGGACTTAAGACCCTCACCCTAGCTGCCTGGAAGTCACTTTTCCACTAGCAGCCTTTAGATGAAGATGTAGACCTCTCAGCTCTTCTGCACCATGCCTGCCTGGATGCTGCCATGCTCCCATCTTGATGATAATGAATTGAACCTCTGAACCTGTAAGGCAGTCCCAGATATATGTTGTCCTTTATAAGATTTGTCTTGATCAGGGTGTCTGTTCACAGCAGTAAAACCCTAACTAAGACACTGAGAAAAAGCTCCAAATAATAATTTCCAGTTTAAAACAAAACAAAATTTAAAAATAAATAAATAAATAAACCTACTTGTTTAAGCAAAGGGAGCAAAAGACACAAATAAAGTCGCTGAAACTACATTTAAAGTTGCATTCCTCAGAGCAAACATCGGACACAGGACTCCTGAGAGGAAAGTTAATATGAACAGTAAAAACATCTGGAAAATCCCTTCCTCAAAGGGTGCTCCAGAGGATGCAGATCATGGAAGGGAGAGAGGATAGGGAGTGTCCATACTAGTGTGCCCTACATCTGAATCCCGCCATCTGGATGAGAGGACGACCAGCCCTTCCAGACCCAGATGTGACACCTGCAAGAAGGGGCATTGTCTGGGGGCATCTGAATACATTTTACCCTGAAATGGAACAGAAATCTCATAATTTAAGATTTAAATTTAAGCTGGGTGTCTTAGTCAGGGTTTCTATTTCTCCACAAACATCATGACTATACTGGCTGGTTTTGTGTGTCAACTTGGCCCAGGCTGGAGTTATCACAGAGAAGGGAGCTTCAGTTGGGGAAGTGCCTCCATAAGACCCAGCTGTGGGGCATTTTCTCAATTAGTGATCAAGGGGGTAGGGCTCCTTGTGGGTGGTGCCATCCCTGGGCTGGAAGTCTTGGGTTCTATAAGAGAGCTGTAGAAGTAAGCTAAATAAACCCTTTCCTCCCCAACTTGCTTCTTGGTCATGATGTTTGTGCAGGAATAGAAACCCTGACTAAGACAATGATCAAGAAGCAAGTTGGGGAGGAAAGGGTTTATTCAGCTTACACTTCCACATTGCTGTTCATCACCAAAGGAAGTCAGGACTGGAACTCAAGCAGGTCAGGAAGCAGCAGCTGATGCAGAGGCCACGGAGGGATGTTACTTACTGGCTTGCTCAGCCTGCTCTGTTATAGAACCTAAGACTTCCAGCCCAGGGATGGTACTACCCACAAGGGGCCTCCCCCCTTGATCACTAATTGAGGAAATGCCTTACAGTTGGATTTCATGGAGGCATTTCCTCAACTGAAGCTCCTTTCTCTGTGATAACTCCAGCTTGTGTAAAGTTGATACAAAACCAGCCAGTACACTGGGTGTAATGCAGTACACCCTTAATCCCAGCACTCTGGAGGCAGAGGTAGGAATATCTCTGTGAGCTTGAACCCAGCCTGATCTATATAGTGAATTCCAGGTCAGCCAGAGCTACATGAGACCCTGTCTTAAAAAAGAAGAGAAAAGAAAAGGAAAGGAAAGGAAAGAAAAGAAAAGAAAAGAAAAGGAAGGAAAGGAAAGGAAAAAGAAACAAAGGAAAAGGCTAAAATTATTTATTATTGTCTTGATTAACAACCTATTGTTCTTTTGTATATTTTATTACATATGTCTGATTACCTGACATTTCTATAATGAATTTTAGTCATTTTCTCCCTCATTCCCCCTCTCATGCTCTCTTCCTGTGTGTGTAGCCACTGAGTTTAGAATTGCTTGTTTGATTGCGGATGGGAGGGTGTTTGCTGGAGCGAGGGCAACAAGGCAGCAGCTACACCACTGAAGAAAGTAAGAGCCCCACCCTCACCCCCACCGCGGCAGGACTTAATGCTGCCTTTACATTGTAAGAGAAAGTAATGAGTGCATTACGATTGGATGGATTCTAAGAATTTGTGCTAATATCATAGCAATGTGAGAAGAAATTCCCCAGACAGCGCACTGTGTCAGTGAGCAGCCCTGTAAAAGGACCTGAGCCACCTGTAAGGAGGCGGTGGCAGGAAAGACAGGACTAGGAGAGCGATTTAGAGTTTAACCAGACTTGCAACATTTTAACAAAGAACAAGGGAAGGGAGGGAGGGAGGGAGGGAGGGAGGGAGGAAGGAAGGAAATGTAGATGATGCAGGAAGAGAGGGAGAATCAAAGGTGATATCCAAGCACAGAATCTTCACTCCTCAAAAAAACTAACAAAAGCGAGACATGGCAGCACAGGTCTTTAATCCCAGCACTCTAGAGGCAGAGGCAGACAGATCACTGGGTTCAAGGCTAGCCTAGTCTACAGAACAAGTTCCAGGACAGTCAAGCCTACACAGAAATACCCATTCTTGGGGAAGAAAAAGAAGAAGAAAGAAACAAAGAGACAAAGAAAGAAGTAAACAAAGAAATTGACAAGAGATTCCCCACAGCTGAATACAAAAATTCTAAATTAAAACTACCTCTCCCTCCCTCTGTGCCTGTCTTTCTCTCTGACACCTGTCTGCCTCTCCCTATTTATCTCTCTTTCTTTTCTCTCATCCTCCTTTTGTATATTATCTTTTTTAGTATTTGTTTCATTAATTGAATATATAAAAACTGTGTTTTTATATATAACATTAGTTATATATAAATATATATATAACTTATAACATTAGTTATTATAAATAAGGGTATTTTATTACAATTCAGGATAAAATATACATAAGAAACAAAAAGAAGAGTGGAAACCTTCCTTGTGTAGAGTCTCACTGCTGATGCAATTCCTGGAGAGCTTGGAGCCTCAGAGTCCCACAGAGCCCAGCAGAGCCCCACCCCACAGACTCCCACCCCCACAGAGCACCACCCCCACAGAGCACCACCCCACAGACTCCCACCCCAC